>NC_047667.1:74608559-74736059 GCF_011762505.2 Arvicanthis niloticus | reverse complement strand
GTTGCCTCTGGGCTCCTCTCCCATTCACCAAGTATTAGTGAGTCTTGTGAGGGGCATGAGGAGCTGGCTCTCATGAGCTCTGTTCATCTGCATTGTTTTTAACCATTAATAATTGCCCCATATGTCTCAATGACTCCATATCCTAAGAGAAGAGCTCTTGGCTTATGCATCAAACACAATGAAAGAGAAGAAACTGAGTGTGGCCTGTAGCTCAGTGTCAGACCATTGCTTAATATGTGTGACGTCTTTGGCTCAATTGCCTACAGCTCCAGGGAAAATCAGTCAGCATTTCTGGACTACCAATCACCCTCTTCAACAACCTTAGAAGTCAACTGAAAATGAACAATCGAAGTCCATGGATTACATGCACAGACTTTGGCTGCAGATGACCTGAACCAGATATAGTTAACCAGATCCAGATTAGCCACAATGAAAGCCCCTTCCAACATCAGAGTTGAAGGGACAAGACAAGGGCTGCCAGCAGCTAGTGGAAGATACTGTCTTGGTTAGGGTTTTACTGCTGTGAACAGATACCATGACCAAGGCAGCTTTTAAAGGACATTTAATTGGGGCTGACTTACAGGTTCAGAGGTTCAGTCCATTATTATCAAGGTGGGATAATGGCTGCATCTAGACAGGCATGGTGTGTGTTCTGAGGAGCTGAGAGTTTTACATCTTCATCTGAAGATTGCTAGCAGAATTCTGGCATCTAGGCAGCTAGGACAAGGATATTAAAGCCCACACCCACAGTGACACACCTACTCTACACCGTTTTGGGAAGATGGTTGGATTTGTAGACGAGGAACCTGCAGATGCACCAACTATTGAAACTCTTTTAGAGGCTGGATGGTTTCTGGTTCCCTCTCTATTAAAACCAAGGCTGAGTTCTATACTACACAGTCTGTTTCCTCTATAGAAAAATCTTCATTTTTGTTTCCTTGGATTCCTTGGGGCCCATTATTATACTTCATAAGAGGTAAATTTTAGGAGACAATGGGCCCCCTTTCTTGCTGCAGACATGTAAAGGAGGTCTGAGTCACTGAGTTGAAGCAAACCAGTGTGACTACCAGAAAAACACCAAAGCCTGTGCAGGTTTTGAAATTGTGTAGAAAGACCTTGCAGTTTTTCACTTGTCTCTCCCCTCCGGCAGATGGATACCTATGATCAACTGAGTTTAGGAGAGTCTTGCTTCTTGGTGAAGCCCTGGTAGGTTCTATGAAAGACAGGATCATTCTCAACATGTCTCAGAGTTCAGCATCCCGACTGCTAAGACACTAAATCTGATGCTTCTCTATCCAAACAGGCAGGGAGTCATGGAGGCCCATCAGCTATTAGGCTCCCTGTCTCTAAAGAAGCGTGGTCCTCCCTCCCACCCAGCTGTGGGCTTTAATCAGTCAGTAATACCATAGTGATGAAACCTACGAGTCAGAGCCACCTGGAGTCAAATGGCAAGCCTTCCTCTGACAAGACATCTGACTTGGCCAAGTGTCTGCCTCCCTGTGCCTTCAAGTCTCCTTCCTGAAAACCAAGAAAACAGACAAAACACCACCTTAGACAGTTGCTGGGTGATCAGGTGAGAAGAGCCGGCAAAACCCACTTAAACCACACGGTCATTGCCAGGCACACAACAGCTATACCTGCTTACACCACACCACCACACCATCCCGGCCAGCCACACAGCCATGTGGCTGGGTGCTGTCGTTATTCCTAGCCCCATTGTTTTTCTTTCAAGGGTTTTAGGTGAAATTGGTGAAGGAACAAAAGTTCTCTGAGCGCCTTCCTCATCCTTAAAACATTTCTCCTGCAGGTCTTAAGTTACAAATAACTCAAGTGGCTGGCTGTTAACAATTTCACCAGATTGGTGGCCAGCTCTAAGCACCAATAAAACTCAAGCTACTAAAAGGCAGAACCGAGCTACGAATGCTAGATTGAGGCATGAGGAAATTGTTGTGAGAGAATCTTGGGAAATGAGGAAATTGTTAGGAGAGAATCTTGGGAAATGAGGAAATTGTTAGGAGAGAATCTTGGGAAATGAGGAAATTGTTGTGAAAGAATCTTGGGGAAAGAAGGTTCTACTCTGCGCCATTTTCTATGAGAGACATTCATATTCACACCAGGGCTGGCAAATAGAAACAGGGATGATAAAAGCATAGCACACAACCTTCCAGCTCATGCTGAGGAAGATTCACCCAGAAGGCCCCCAGCACTCATACCCAAATGTCCTAGCTAAGCTCCTGAGCTGCCCAATCCAAAGTATGGGGTCACAGAGGAACAGGGACAGCACACAGTGCCTTGCCTAATCCTTATAACAGCCGTGGGGAGGCCATCTTATCTGCCTATTTCACAGATAAACCATCAGAGTCCCTCAGACACTGAGGTTCAGCGTCAAGCTTTAAACTGAGACAACATACTCCTAGATCCACTCAGTGTGACCTTTATAAAATCAAGCCTGGAAGTTTCTATCTAAACCCAAATAGTTAAATGATCATTAAGAAGTCACATGACACCAGAGTGGGTGTCCCAATTTGTTCCCTAACTCAGAATCCTACACAACCAGGATCCCCAGCTGTTCTTGTGCATGACGACATTGAGCTTCTGTAGGCCATCATCCTTCCGGCCATGACCCATAGCTCCCACCGAAATTCTCACAGCAGGTCTGCCAGAATCTTATAATGTATAAAAGGCTTTTATCTATAACATCTTCCCTGTGACATGTGAAAAGCAGATAATGGCACCTATTGTCAAAGTCACTGAGAGTCTAGCATGAGATACATTGGTGTGACTGCTCCCATGCTCAGGAGCTGGGTGACTAGTGTTCTGTGTATACTGGTGTGATCACTCCCATACTCAGGAGCACTGGGTGACTAGTGCTTTGTATACTGGTGTGATCACTCCCACGCTCAGGAGCACTGGGTGACTAGTGCCTGTACTCCTGGCTAGAACTCACCACAGCTCCTAAAGTGATCACTGAGAGATGAGTCAGAGTCCTCCAAGAGGCTTTCCCCCTAAACTCAGAAGACCATCCTGAAGGTCAGACTCCAAGAGAACTGCTCTAACCGCCTCAGCAGCTCCTCTGCAGTGGGCCAGACTTATTATAGCCGCCTCAGTCCAGATCTGCTTCACTTGAGTAGCTCTCATAGAACTATGTGGACTGCAGGTTGGATGTCAGGACTGACTCTATCGTTCTCTCTCTCTCTCTCTCTCTCTCTCTCTCTCTCTCTCTCTCTCTCTCTCTGTGTGTGTGTGTGTGTGTGTGTGTGTGTGTCCAGAAGACAACATGGACTGTCATTCCTCAGGTGTCAACCAACTTGTTTTTTGAAAGAGTCTCTTGTAAGCCTGGGACTTACAAATTAGACTAGGCTGGCCGGCCAGTGAGCTGCACTCAAAGCAAGTGATTACAAGTATGCTCAACCATGGCTCCTTTTTTTTTTTTTTTTTAAATTTTTTTTTAAACTTAGGTGCTGGGATGGAAGGCAGGCCTTCATCCTTGCCAAACAGGTACTTTCTGGACTGAGATTTTGCCCCAGACTAGACACCCACAGCTATAGTAAGATACACACCTGCCGCTCCCTTCACAGGTGCTAAGAACAATGAATCACTTCACAGCTAAAAATTTATTAAATTGCGTAGGTTTAAAATTCACAGACACAATCTGCTCACTGCATAATTGAAAAGCCCTTAACTCTGGTCCCCTGGTTCTTCCTGCCCTAACCACCCCGACCTGCAGCTCCAGGTGAATACAATAAATACTGCTCATTAAAGTAGTAATATCTAAACAGCAGTTAGTAGCCTATAAATTAGAAGATACAATGTCCCATTTAACCGTGATAAGAACTGTGGAACACATCCATTCCTGCCGTTGCTGTGACACATTTCAGTAAACTTGAAAGCTTAAAGCAGCACTAATTATCTTACAGGTCTGGAGGCCAAGTACATGCAATTTGCCCCACAGGCCACAGTCGAGGCGCTGGCAGAGTCAGTCCCTTCAAGACTCAGGAGGATTTGGCCATTGTTCTGTCTTTAGTCTCTAATCACTTCTCTACCATAGGCTCAAAGGCCCTTCCTCATGGCTCCCATCTCTTGTCTCTAGCTGTCCCATCTCCCACTGTGAGCTCTGACTATCCAACCCTCTTAGGAAGATTCTCGTGACTGCATTGGGCCTACCCAGTACCCAGAACAAACTCATCACTTCTAGCTACCTAGATTAACCACTTTTGTGAAGTCTGTATGCCATGTAACCTTCTGCATGGAGGTAAGGGCATCTTTGGGCTGCTGTGCAGTCTTCTAAAAGCAGATCCTGCCTCTGCTCACACTGTAGCCCCCTATTGCTCAAAAGCCCCGTGCTGGTTGTTCTGACATGGGAAGATAGTCTCACTGAGGGATTTTGTAGATCAGGTTACCCTGCAGGCAAGCCTGCAAGAGATTTTTCTTATGTTAATTGTGGCAGGAAGACCCACCCTAAACTGAGCCAGCACCACAAAATGGGTTTTAGGGCTGAAAAGTGTAAGACTGGAGAAAATGAGTCAGGAGGCATTCACTTCTCCCCACTCTTGACAGTGGGCGTGGCTAGCTGCTTCGAGTTCTGTCCTTGGCCTTTCCCAAAATGAAGGACTGAAACCTAGAACAGAAAGCCAGATAAGTTCTTCTTCCTTGAAAGTTTCTTTTGCCCAGGAATTTTATCCTAGCAACAGGACAGGAAGCTAGGATGCTGCCTCTCAAGTGAGGACAGTCAAGCTCAAAGCCTATGGCATATACCCAGGTCCTATATCCAAAGCAAGGACAAACCTGACCCTCATCTCATAACTGCAGGAGAGATACACTTGATTACTGCCACTCAGTTGGCTGTCCCATGGTAAGGTGATGTTTGTGATATTTTTCCCAGGCTTTTATCATCCTGTTAACAAGAAGTGTTTTCACTCTGATTCAACGTCATCTCTGCCATTGCATACTCATGGTAAACTAGGTTCTGTGCACCTCCCTCCCTTCCCCAGCCAGACCCTTTGCTCCAACAGAACCAACAAGCTCCGTTGGGGCAGCATGCTGTTATACACACTACATCAAAGCCACTTGAACTTGGTTGTCTAAAGAAAGTCCCTGTGGAAGGGGGAGCTCTCTGATTTGAGAAAGACATACACTTTCACAGCAAAAGGCTCAAGGAAAAGATTCTGATGGATGGTAGAGTGAAAAATTATAAAGGCCATTTTATGAAATATGTGTAGATTTCTTTGCCCTTAGACCTGGGCAGAAAAATGCAGGTCCCAGAATGAGGAACTGAAAATAAGATTTCAGGCCTTCATACCCCAGGACACTTACTGGATGAATTACATTCCTCAAGCCTCAAGCAGTAGGCCCACCTATGGGTGGAAGAGGCCCAAGGCAGGAAGACACATTCCTGACCATAAAAAATACAAGCCATCTAGGTGGGGCTGTGACTAGAGGAAGTGAGAAATGTTTTGTAATGATGGTATAGGGGACAGTGACTTGGTAAGACCACATTTTTGAGAAGAATGAGTGTGCAGAGTGATTTTCACATGACTCTAGATCATTTGGGCTAGATTCCTCTGAAATGGTCCACTGTTCTTGGTTACCCCTCCCTCCCTTGGTCTTCCCAGTGCTATGTTGTTCAAAATTTGTAAAACAACCAATCATGTATAACCACGCGAAAATGCCTTCCTTTCCCCACCCCATGCTATAAAAGACCCCTTAGCCCACCATTCAAGGCCAAACCTTGCTCTTGGAGCTAGAGAGCTTGTGGTTTGACCGCCAGCTAAATTCCCTAATAAAGCCTCTGCTGATTGCATCCAGGTATGGTTTCTTGTGATCTTTGGGTGGTCATGATTTCTTGAGACTTGAGGGAGGGTCTCCCGAGTATGGGGGTCTTCAGGGTCACATCCACTTCCTCTGTGTTGAACACAATCATTTCAGAATCATAAGAAACCATACTGTTAGTGTTTCTCCCTTCCTCACAACGAAGAGAATTATGGAGGGCTCGGGTAGCACCTGACAGTATCATTCTCAACTCCACTCCTCCCTTTTCTCATGCAGAATCTAGTGCTGAATTGGAGCCACTTTGACAATGGAAGAAAGTAAGCAAGGCCAAGTAGATCTCACTGCCAAGCCTTTGTCTGGGTCCAATCTGATGTGAAATAGCCAGGGATCAATGCTGCATTGGAATGCAACTGGCATCAGAGCAGCAAGCTACATGACCTCCCCAGACTTCAGAGAGCACATTGGCTCCATCTGGGAGGCTGGAAAACAGCATCAAAAAGGAAGAACTCAAGTGAGCAGGTAAGTTAAGTGAGCTAACAGTGATGGGAGAAGTGGGGCGGTGTTAGAAAGAACTACCTAGCTAACCTGAGCAGACACCCTCTAGGATTATAGCCTGAAGGTGCAATGGCACTCCCAGTCACCCCTTTTCTCAGAAGCCCTCTCCAAGCCACAGCTGGTCTTTGGCACAAAGCCAGAGCATGAGGCCTACATCTTGCCCTGGCCCCTTTCTGTTCTCTCTGTTCACTGTTCTCCATAAGGCAAAATTGTTCCCAGGGTCCCACCACCATGAAGTCCTGCCCAACTACACAGGACACGCAGTCATAGGCTGAACCCCCTGAAACCATGAGCTAAAAACCCTTTTCTCCTCTAAGCTGTTTCTGTCAGGTATTTGGTTATAGGGACAAAAAGTGCTACCACAGGTGGCTACTTCTTGTAGTTGGAAACAGGGATGTTTAGCCTTACTGGATGTTCTCTTCCTGGTTTTATGGCCTTGCAAAGACTACAGAGCCACCTTGGTACCCATGAGGCCCTGAAGAGTTAGCCACAGCACATACAAAGTAAATTCAGAGAGCTGCCAAATCCTCCAGGGATTTGGAACCCCGGCTGGCTAGCTCCTGTGACAAATGTGCCTGCTTAAGTGGAAGAACCCATGGTGAAGTGACAGGAAAAGTGAGAACTTGCAATAAAAGCCATTTTCAAATAGCCATAATTATCACAATAGCATCACCTAAGCACTATTTACAAACACCCCCATGTCTGGTCCTCTCTCTGTAATTGTGCTCGATGAGAAGCACAGCAGTTGCTCAGGACAGTGCTTTCTATTAATTAAGTAGTAAAACAAGGGGAAACAGGCATTTTTCAGAGCCCTGGGTGAATGAGCACAGACACAGGCAGCAAAGAGAAAAAAAACCTCCACTGCCCCCATGTGCACACAACTACAGACCCACGAATCACACCCCAGCTTTCATAAACTGCCATGATTACCCCCAACACCGTAAGAGGAACATAGCATAAAGACTGTTTCATTTTTCAGCTTTTAAAACTAAGACCTCAAGCCAGGCTTGGTGGCATTTACCTTTAATATCAGAATTGGTGGGCAGCCTTAGCTACAGAACAAATTCAAGGGCAGCCCGAGGCACAGGAGACTTTGTCTCAAAAAAATAAATAAATAAATTAAAACTAAGATTATGACGGTTTTATAAGCTTGAATTCACTGTTGACTTGACACAAGCTAGAATCTCCTGGGAAGAGATTCTTCCTTCAGTGAGGTATTGTCTATATGGAATTGGCTGCAGACCTGACTGTGGGGAACTGTCCAAGGTTAACCTTGTGGGGGAAACCCAGCTCACTGTGGGTGGTATTGCGCATGTAGCAAGAGCACATATTTCTCTGTGCTCTGCCCTGGCTGAAGGTGTAACTTCACCAGCTGTTTTAAGTGCCTGCCCTGTGACTCCCTTGTCATGATGACCTATAACCTGGAACTGTGCACTGAAATAAACTCTTTAAACCTTAAGTATTTTTGTTCAGGGTATTTTATCATAGTAACAGAAATAAACCTAAAACCACAAGTTATGGACCTAAAATGACATAGCCAAGGTCACCTCAATTTCAATGCTGCCCCCTCAAAAGTTTGACTCCCTGGATCCACATGACTTTATTTTCATGGTGAAACTAAAACCACTTTTATATTAAAAGCTGTCAAATTTCTCTAAGCCCTCGGGGCCTCTGAACATTCTGGCTTGAATCCTGGAAAACAAAGCAAGTTTCCAATAGCCACACAGACCAAAAGAAAAAGTCATTTTAGCTGTAAAGCTATAAGCAGAAACATGATGGAGAACACCCCCCAAGCCCAGTGTTGCTGCAACGCTTCCTCTGAAATGACTTTGAAATGGCCCACCCTTCTCCTTCATGGCCCTCTTGGGATTCTTAGGGGCATAAAAGTAGCAAGGAATTTCATACTGCAGCTCCATGCCCTCCACAGTTTGGCCAGTCATTCAAAGCATGACTGTTGCCCTGTTCACTCTGCTTTCAGGTGACAGCCTGTTGAAGACCCTTCTTGATCAATAGTCATTTAAAGCGGTTGTCATGGAAGTGTCTAAACACTGACCTAAAAAAGTGTTTCCCAAGACACACATTTAAGCTCTGTTGCTGAATCAGCAGACATTAAAACAAAAGCAGTACAAACCACATCAGCCCGTGTTAGGGGAAGGGGTCAAGTTCACCTTGATTTGGGGTCTGTGTCAATGTTAAGTTTATTAAAATGAACAAAGCCAGTTAACTCCCCAAACCAGGGAGTTAGAAAGAGATCCAGCCTGAAACGTAACCATGATTCCCGATTCAAGCCTCAACTGCCACCTCCAAGACCAGCTTCTACCCTAGCAGAGGTATCTATGCAGTTCTGGAACACTCTGTGGTTCCACCTGGGGCCCACCCACGTACAGAGCAGCTGTGACCTCCCGCCCATGCCTCCTGGACACAGGAGGCCTTTGTTGGCACCTTAGCTCTCTGTATCTGATGCTGACTAGAGTTTTGTCAGACCCTGTCCTCCCAAGCCATCTCCTTAGTATCCATGCGCACTAAGATGTTGACTCTGTCCCCAGGTCTAGCCTCCTTAGGAAATATTCTTCCATGTCATCTCCCTAGACTTCTCATAGAAACGCGTGCCTCTGAAGCTTGTTCACATCCCCATCTTCTGTAGGCTAACATCTAGTTGGGCAAGCCTTCAGGATGCCTTCCAAGGCCTGGATGCTCCCTGAGTCAAGACCGCAATGGGCCCTCTGCACTGGAGACTTGTTCTTAATTAGTCCCTCAGTCCCAGCCTAGATCTCTCAGTCCCATGGGGATGAACTTAGAAAGGCTGCCCTCATGATCACCTCTACTGTCTCCATGAGACCTGCCAGAGGCTTGCATACGGCACCCTATTAATTGCCTTGCAGACATTATGACTCAGCAAAATTCCTCTAATTTTTTTTTTTTATTTAAACAGAGATGAGAGAACTGGGACCCATTTTAATACGAAATATATGTTAAGTTTATTTGGCAAGACTAGAACAAAGCCAAGATGAACCCTGGGGTCTCCTGGCTTGTCTGTGCTGTGTGAATCACACCCGGAGAAACTCCACTTTCTTATGCACTGGGTGAAGTCGACTGCTGACTACCAGAGAGCAGAAGAGGCATTTTCTAACCCCCAGGGACCTGCTGGGGAGTCTCACCGCACAATCCCGTATTACAGACAAGTGTGGGCAGCTCCCTCAGGTACCTACCCATCACGGTTACTGTTCTGTAGCAGACATGTGCTCGCTCTACCTCGTAGAATGGGACAGGGGAGGGATCTGTTCAAATTCCCACCTCAGTGCTTCTGATAAAACCAATTGTTTCAAACAAAACAGGAAGGGCTTCAGTGCTCCCCACTGGTCCCATCTGAGCTTCTTGGCTGCAAGCTCAGCTGGCTTCCGTGAAATCAGCAATGGAGCAGAGGAGAGTTGAACAGATAAGTGCCAACTCCAAGTTGCTTCAAAATGCTTCAGGATTTTCATGCGCCACATTCCCAGGGCGCCATGACATAGTTATCAAAAAACAACTAACAGCTCAGCTCAAAGTTTTGGGAAGAGTTGGGGTTGCACGCCATCCAGGCTGCCACGTGCTCTCTTGAGATCAAACCATGGGAAGAGGTTGAGTCCTTCAAAAGATATACTGAAGCTCTAAAGTTCCTAGAAAAGCCTCACTCTGAATGTGGGCTCATTTAGAAGTAGGGTCGCTAAAGATATGATTAATTAAGATGAGGTCATATGAAATAGGATTAGTTCTTCATCCAGCTTGTGGGGGGGGGCTTATCAATAGAAAGAACATAGCTGAGAAATGGTCACATGATCAGAGACAGCTAGCAGTGGAGTATCTCCACCCTGCAGAACATCAAGGATTGCTAACAACGTGGGAAGCCACAGAGCCAAGGAGGATTCTTTACTGTGGGCCTGGGAAGGGTTATGGCCTTGGACTTCCAGCTTCTAGTACATGAGATCCTGAGTTTTCACTCATTTGTGGTATGTGATTGGTAGATGCCTAGGACATTCAATGTAACTGAGGAATCACACAAACATCCCAGTTTGGAAACAGCATCAAACAACAAAGAAGTAAATGGATAGTGTGCCCAGGAGAATCTTCCTAACAGTTCCTCATGCTTACAGAAAAGTCAAGGCTCTCTGTTCCTCCAAAAACTTTCCAGAGGAAGCTGCATCTTCTAAATCAGGCTGGATACAGGGACAGGCAACACAGCAGCAGTAGGAACTGATGTGTCTTTCTCCCTCTGTATACACAGCCTCCTTCCTCCTGACTCTTGTTTTTTCTCTCTGCCACCGCTTATGGCCTCATCTCTATGTTATATATTTACAATCCCAGGCCTCTCAGGTGTGGGAGTTCAAGGTCAGCCATTCAGACCCTGGAAGAGAAAGAAGGGAGGAAGAGGAAAGGGGTGTGGGGAGAAGAAGGAAGGGGAATAAATGGGAGAAGAAAGGAGGGAGAGTGGAGGAGAGAAGAGGAGAGGTTAGTTGTTGGTAGAAACCTTGGCTTTTTCAGTTGTCTGGATACCCTTGCTATAGATACCATGCATGGATGCTCTTACAGACTCATTACGATAAATATTTGGGAGTGCTGAGAATGGACATTTGATACCCAGGGCCATCTGGGGATAAGATGAATCCTTCCTGAAGCAATGTTTATAACGATTTTGCAGGGAGGGGGCAGAGCCAGGGGCCACTGGCTGCCCTGAGCAGAGCAGGACTGCAAGGGCTGGAGAGGCTAGAAATAATAAAGGGCTCAGGCAGAGACACTTCTCTTTCAGATGAACAGCAAAGCATGCCTAAGAAAAAGAGAGGCTTGAAAACTCCGCCCTGATCAGGACATTTATACACCCCCCTCTGACAGTCAGGAGTCACAGTGGAAGAGTGGAAGAGGGAATAGAAAGGATGGAAGAGTCAGAAGATAAAGGGAAAGACAATGTCATGACCTCACAGAGCTCCGGCTCCCTGCAGTAGGCCTGCAACAAATTGGACCTATCAACAGCCAACTATGGATCAAGGAAGAGCCCATGGGGCCCTAGCCTTCTCCGAAAAACTGCTGAGTACTGATGGATTCTGAGGGAGGAGCAGTCACTGTCCTCAGCTGTCTACCCACTGAGGAACTCATCAGGTGCCAGTGGATAGTTCCAAACCCATGTCACACCATGATCACTCCAATTCTTCAGCCTCTTGGACACTGATGGGGTGTCGGGTGGTGCAATTCAACTGTGGAAGTTAAGACCCACAAAGCTGTCCTCACTGTAGATTCTGGTTAAAGGTTTCAGCACCACCATCCCCATCTGACTGAAGGTTCCTAGAACTCTTTGCTATCTCAGTAATTTTCTTGACGGTGGCTCACAGAGCTCAAAAAAGCACTACTGCTACTGTATTACTATAAAGGATCAAATCAGAGTCATCAAATGGAGGAAACACAAGACAAGGCAGGCAGGCGAGGACCACCTGGGACCTTATCCACTCTGGGCATCACCCTCAACAACTGTGACACACTCACCAACTGGAAGCTCTTCAATGAGGCCAACTGGGACATTCAGGGAAATTCCTTTTATGGGGTGAATGAATAAGCGTTGGTAACCGACCCAATTCTCAGTATTTCTCATTTTCCTAGAAAATCCAGAATGAAGCTGAGACTTCCTAAGTTTACACAGTATGGTAGTTCTTCTTCTAATGAGCCACTCTATCCTAAGGCCACTTGAAGTCCACCAAAAGCAATCTCGATGGCCAAAAGCTCAGGTGAATAGAGAGGAATGATAAAAGGCTCTCTCTTATCCTATATCATAAGACAAAGGTCAGGGTTCTCAGCAATATCCTCTCAGAGACGGTAGAGATGTCTTTATCAGTCAACTGTTGGATCCCCAAAACCCATATGACCCCACACTACGGAGGTACAGACAGCCAGACCTCTGAGCATCAGGGCCAGCTGGCTACTTGGTGAGTGTCAGGCCTGGAAAAAAAACAAAAACAAAAAACACTGTCTCAAAAAACAAGGTTGGTAGTACATGAAGAATGACCCCTGAGTTTGACCCCTGGGCTCTACATGCATCCTCATGCATGCTCTCACACACATACATTCTTTCTCTCTCATCTTCTCTCCCTCCTTTCCTTCTCCCATAAATTGATCAGAAAATCACAAAGATTTAGAAATTCTGTGACAGGAATTGGAAGACTAAGACCAGATTCACAGGTCTTGTCACAATATCATCCCCTCAGCCTGGCAGCTAAGTTTCCGGCACACATGCCCCATGACGACCCTTAACCATAATGGGAAACTGTGGCCATTTTCCACATTGTGTCAAGTTGAAAATATTAAACACCACTGGAAAAAAAATGTTAAGGTCTCTTTTTCAGATTTAAATGTCTACTTATTTCAAAATAAATTAGTCGTGCTCTGGGTTTTGTAATGTTTAATTCATTGATGATAACTCCGGCTCGAGAATTGGAAGGAAATGGCTTCGAGGATAAAATTAAATGCAAAATTCTAAGCAATGATTCATGGCTGTTCTATCTAAATTACTAATCCATGTGACAAGCCTGGTTGGCAGGGAAAAAAAAAACCCAGCTACTGACCCCCCCCCCCCCACTCCATTGCGTCTATATACTTTGTTCAGTTGCTTTGCAAACAGCCTGAGTTCTCCATAGCCCGCTGGCAGCAGCTCCCATTCCCTTGTGGGATTAGTGCTTAGCCTCTATTGCCAGAAAGACATTCACTACGGGTTAATGCACTTGTCCTTCAAAAACGAGTTTTTTCTAAACAGTATACTTTAGACATAGCACCTAATGGGGTTTTAAGACCAAGGCAAAATTGCCATGTTATCTGTCTCAATCTCAAAAAAAAAAAACAAAAACAAAAAACAAAAAAACAAAAAAAACAAAAAACAAAAAAACAAAAGAAAACCTACATAAAGCCTCCCTAAAACTCTAGGAAAATGGCAATTTCCCCTTAATTGGCAGGGAAGGCGGGCCAGCTGGGGTTTAATTACATATCCCTCCACTTGATCAATGGACAGTAGTCCTAGCGTCATGTTTCCAAAAGCCTACGAGATACTTCTGAAATGTCACCAAAGCCTCCTAACCCTTCCCAGTTCTTTTCTTATGCCACCTCGGGGGGTTCATAGCCTAGGCAGGAACAGAAGAATAGCAGTGAGAGTGAGCACAGACCCAGAGTGTAGGGACACAGCACCCAGAAAACTCTACCCAAATCCCCAGGAAGGCCATGCATACCAGGCTCCTGACAGCAAGCTCTTCCCAGCTCCAGCCATCCCGTCTACTGCTGTAGGCAGAGCCAGACAGCCCTCAGGGAGCGTTGCTTCATCCCCAGTGCTTTACATACCAGGCTTCTTTAAAAACAAAATACCTGCCTGTGGCACAGAGCAAACAAGTGCAAAGCCAGAATTCATGCCCACACTTCTGCCCACTTCCGTGTGCTCACACCCTCTGATGCCTCATCATGCTCTTTAACTGGCTCCCACTACCAACCTATGGCTCTCCCCTCCATCTACCTTCCAGGACTCCGGATTTCCCAACATGCTTGCCCATGCTGGCCCTTGGGCCCCATTTACAGATCCACAAGGACCCCTCAGATACCCCATCTTCTACTGTGCTCCTACAGTGCCCAACCCATCCCCTATTCACTGTTCACCATTTCCTGCTGTCATAGGTGACCCTGAGTGTGACCTTCCCCAAAGCTCTGACTTTTCTACCATCTGCCCTCTGTCCCACCTGCTGCTTTGCAGTGCCAGGCTCAGATAATCCATCCCTTGCCACTAAGAATGCACAATGGCAAATAAGGGACCCTTGAAACAAGAGCAAAACCGCAAGGCACATTTGGCAGCATGTCCTAAAATGACAAGCCCCTATGTGTAGCTGTGGGAGATAAAAAGGAGCTTATGAAGACATGAAGGGCTCTGTCAAAGCATCAAATACGACAGCCATGAGAGGTGTCTAGACCTCAAAGAACACTGGGTTGGGTAAGCAAGTCTCTCCAGGACGATTTATTTATGTAGCACATTCTTCTTCATCATCATCATCGTCATCATCATCATCATCATCATGGTCCATGTGTGCATCGCAGATGTGTGGAGGCCAGCGGTCAGCTCTATGGATTCAATTCTCTCCTCCACCTTTACATGGGTGCCCAAGACTGACCCCAAGCTGCTTTGTGGCAAGCTCTGGGCCATCTTACCCTGTGTGGCATTTAAAATGGGCAGTCTTCAGTGTGGAGATCAGGAGTTCATACTTGACAAGGCGAAAAGGTGAAAAAAACGCATCTTCAACTTGGTTTTACTGTTGCTCTGTAGCTCGAGGCGGGAAGAGGGACCAGAGAGACTTAAAAGGAATTCAGCAGACAGGAGAGACGGCTTAGCGGTTAGTGGGCTTTGGACAGGATTCCCAAGAGAATAGGGCAGAGAGAATCGACGAAAAGTGCTTTGTTTTCTTTTTTTGTTTTAATGTTATTTCTATTCCTGTGTATTTGTGTGTTTGTGTGTGTGTGTGTGTTTGTGTGTGTGCACACGTGTTTGCCTGCATGTTTACCACACATACACAGTATCTGCAGAGACCAGAGGAGGATGTTGGATCTCCTAGTTACAGGCATTTGTGAGTTGCCATTCCAGGTTCTGGGAGCCAAACCCCGCCCTCTGTGAGGGCAGCCAGTGCTCTGAGCACTGAGCCATCTCTCAAGTCCCATCCCTGTTCATTTGCTGAGCTCAATTTGTGGAGGAAACGTTGAGCAAGTCCACCAAGTCACCACCACGGATCTCACGACGCCTAGGAAGGTGTTCCATGCTTTTCAAATGTCATTGTCTTGGGGAAAAAATTGTTTGAGAGTATAGAAATGTAATTTGCTGCATCCACAATTGCTATCAATATTCTGCTCTTGTGGTGATGGAGGTTCTGATGTAGGTGTGTGGCATGGATGCTTTGGTGGCCAGATGTGATGTAGCCCTCACTTGAAAGGGGAGCAGGATTACTGCTCATGGCATCCCAAGAGACAGCTGTCAATATACACAGGCACAGCAGGAGACATTTCATGTCTTATCTCCCGCATTTTCTTATTTATTTCCTATGTATTCATTTATTCATTAAACTCTAAGCTCAGGCTTCCTCAAACTTTCTTCCAACCCAGAAAAAAAAAATACAGGGTGGGAAACCAAACCTCTCTCCTCACTCCCCAAATGTCTCTACCTTACCCCCCCCCCCAAAAAAAAAATTCCTTTAATTCAGTGAAACTCATCTTGGCCCACACTCTGCCCCCTTTAGGTTTTGCTGCAAGCCAAGTTTTTCCACTCTTGGAGTAAAGAATGAAGATGGGGTCCCCTTCAAAGTTAACCAAGAAATGATGGCATCCAAGGCCTATTTCCCTACCACATGCTGTACACCTCACTTCAAGCTCAACAAAAAAAGGAGCTGGCTGTGGCCCAGGCGAAACTGCCCAGGCGGACAGAAGACGGACCCCCAATGGCTGAGCTTTGACCTTTGGGGTGTTCCTGTTTCCTTCTGAGGCTCTTCTGGCTTTTCATGCCACAGCCCCATCCTTAACCAAGTCATAGTTTGTACATAGTATAGCCCAGCTGTAGAAATAGGACAATGTCACAGAAACGAGGGTTACCTTCATGCGGGGCACTATTATTTCAGCATGGGGATCATGGACAGAAAACTGAAAAGAAACAGAGCTGGGAATTGCTGCTTGCCATTTATCCATGTACCGTAATCACCGTTACGTTTCCCTGGCCCCGGCCCCGCCTCCTACCTTGGAATATCACTCAGAGAACTGAATTACACAGCCCAGGCACCTAGAAAACTCTCCACACCTCCACTATCAGTGCTAGCCACACCTTGGGCTCCCAGGTAGGCTCTGCCAGCCTCATCAAAGCTGAGTAGCTTACCAGGTCCACGGAGTTGAGAAGAGGCAGAGAAGGCACTCAACCCATCAAGACCATAGTCCATGTTATCTTTTCTTCAGCACAATGAATAAGAATTGTGTGTGTATGTGTGCACAAAAGTGTGCATGTGTGTAGAGGGCAGAGGGCAGTCTCAGGTGCTCCCTGCCTAGTTTTTTGAGACAGGATCTCTCATTGGGAGCTTGAGTATTTATTCAGAGTGGGAGACTAGTGGGGTCCTCTGGCCCACCTACCTCTACCTCCCCAGTGCTGAGATTACAGGCACATGCTACCATGGACTCATCTGGATTCTGGGGATCAAACTGGAGTTATGATAAAAACTTCATAGTGCCAGTCACCAGCCTGCAAGGCAGAGATCTGAATGGTGACCTAGGAGGCTGAGCCATCAGATGGTCAGGCTGGATTCCTGAACAATTAACAGAATGTCTTGTTCTCTGAGAAACAATTCAAAGTTCACCTCAGGCTCGCAGAGTACTTGATCTACCAAGTTAGCCCTTCCTGTCTCAGGCTTTCTCAACTATTGTAAATAGCAACAATGTGTTTCAGAAGTACAGACAGCCTGACTTCTTAACATGCTCTCAGCAAGAGTTAGCCTTTTTGTCAAGGAGATCACAGAAAGGGTTCTGAGTCCGGAAGAGCAGGAAAGCTGATGGCTGAAGTCACACCTTGGTCAGTGCAGATTCTCCAGAGACCAACAGTATTTGAACAAAACTCAGTATCAGAGCTAAGGATCTCAGGGATGTCTAATAAAAAAGATAAAAAGAGAACTCTGCGTTAAGCCTGACCAATCCAAATTGTAATCTCTCAAACATTCATGAAAGCCCACCCCCTTCATATCTCACAAATGCATAAGTGAGCGTGTTTTCTTTCCGGCTCGCCCTGCATTCAGGTTCTTGCCACTCCACTGAAGCGGACTTCCCTGTAAATAACCTCATCACTGGCACTTCCACAATTTCGCCATTGATGTAATTACTGCCATCATGACTCCAGCAGCTATTTGTTGCACTATAATTTCCAGATGAATTTCTGGTGTAGAAACAAAATAGCCACAGCAAGATAATTAATTACAACTCTATTATTACTGGATCAAAGACTGGTTGGAATAAAAAAAAAAATCCTCAGATTTCTGAGGATTCCATTTTTAACGCCTCTCTGTAGTGGGTAAACCGTTAGTAAAGATTACGGCTGGCTTTCTTTGTTTCTCGGAGCATTTCATTGGTCTTCTCAACGACTACTATAAACTTCATGTGCCTCTGTGAATATGCGTGTGTGCGCACATATGTGTGCAAACAGAGAGGCCGAGGTCAGCATGGATATTTTCCTCTATACTCACCTGTGGGATGGAGTTTTCCCACTGAACACAGAACTCTCTGATTATTGGCTGCTTGCCCAATATGCCCCCAGGACCCACTGGTCTTTTCCTCCCTGGTGCTAGGATTATAGTTGTGTGCCACTACACCCAACATTTTAGGTGGATTCCGGGTTCCACACTCAAATCCTGATGTTTGCACAGCAACCTCCTTAACCCCACTACTACAAACACTGCACTATCATAATAACAGATAACCCATTGGTGCTGCTCCCAGTGTGATTCAGGGCTTCCCGCCTTGGGTTTTCCATTTTTCCAGAACCATCAGAGCAATTGCTGTGCCTTCTGCCTGCTTCTCTCAGTAGACAGAGGTTAACAGAGACCTTTGACTGGTCAAAGTCCATTGAATAAATGAGTGTATAGTGCTTGGCTCTAAACAGTCTGTGTACACGCCTCCTCACGAGGCTCAGGGATCTTCACAGAGGAGGGGACAGAAAGATTGTAGAGGCGGAGGTGGTGGATAACACCAAGGAAATGAAGACAACAGGGCAGTTGCACAAGATTGGTGCAAGCTCAAAACAGACAAAAATCCCAGCATGGGGGTTGTGGAGATTCGGAGGTGGGCATGAAGTCCCGCTATCAGCATCTGATAATTCCTGGGACGGGAAAGTCAGTTTTCTTTTCTTTTCTTTCCTTTCCGTTCCTTTTCTGCCTCCCTCCCACTCCCCCCATTACATCTAGAAGTTTTATTTGGTGTTTAATTTTCTTTCTTTTTTATCTACTCTCTCATATATTACATCCCAACTGCAGTTTCCCTCCCTCCTCTTCTCCTAGCCCCTCTCCCAGCTACCCTCTCCACCGTATCTACCTCTCCTGTTTCCCTCCCAGAGACATCAACCAAACAAGGCACAACGCATTACAATAAGACGAGGCACATCCCCTCAAATTATGAAACTCAGTTTTCTTTAGCTGTCTGGTGGGTTGACCATGTTCCAGGGCAAGCCCCACTTGCAAGAATAGTTTGACAATACAACAGGACTTGGTAGGGACAGAATAAAGAAGAAAATTCAAAGTTGGGTGGGCATGGGAAGGACGGTGTGAAGAGTGGACACAGAAGGAGTTGGGGTCGGGGATTAACTTTAACCAAAGTGCATTGTGTGAAATTCTCAATTAATGAAGATACCTAGAAATATATAACTTATTTATAAATTACTATGACAATCCAGGTGGAAAATACTTAGAGGCCTTCATCAAATGCTTGGAATTTAGTGCCTGTTAGTTATTTTTTAACTTCTAAAGGTACAAATACCAAAGTCATTTACCGTTTAAATTTTTATTCAAAACTTGTAATGTCTGCATTTAAACCTGGTTGAGACTACCATCTGCACTGCGTGTGTGCACGCGTGTACATGTGTGTGTATGTGTGTGCGAGTGCGAGCACACGGGGTGGACGAGTGACGCAGGTACACATGCATGGACGTGCTCATGTTTGGGAAGGCCACAGGTCAACCTGAGGTGTCAGTTCTCAGGACTCCATCTGCCTTGTTTTTGAGACAGGGTCTCTCTTGGCTGGAAACTCACAGATTCAGCTAGACTAGCTGACCCATGAGCCCCGGCTACTTACCTCCACCTTCCCGTGCTAGGGTTAAGAGTGGATGCCAATTCACCTATCTTTTGGCACGGATGTTGGGAGTGGAACTCAGGGTTTCATGCTCACACAGTGAGCACTTCACTGACTGACTTGTCTCCCCAGAGTAACACTTCCTCCTTTTACAGTCTACACAGTAAAGTTTGATTATATAAAACTTAGTTTTAAAGGAGAAATCCACTGATAGAAGACCAACTTAGCATGCTTAAAGCCCTGGGTTCAATTTCTGTAACACACACACACACACACACACTAAGCAGGGGTGGGTAAGTCCACAAACCAATGCCTTTTATGTAGTAAACACATTTAACTAAGCCAATGGTAGTAACCAACATACTATACCTCTAACTACATATCCAGCTAGAATGATATAATTAGTGTATATAAAAATAAAAGACTTTCTTGGTGATATAGCCCTCAATCAACCAGCACCATGACAGACACAATATCTAAAGTAATGTGGAGGGATATTACAAACAATAAAATAAAAAGCATGGTATTACTATAGTCCTTAAGGAGCTTTGAAACTAGGTAGAAATACAGTATCTCATGCTTTTTCACAGTAAAGCACCAGCTAAGGCCAGGAATGTGCAGATGTATCGGCAAGGCCCAATCTTCAAAGAACCAACATCTGTCACCACCTGGTCAACATCCAGGTGTGCAC
Source organism: Arvicanthis niloticus (assembly GCF_011762505.2). Taxonomy (NCBI): domain Eukaryota; kingdom Metazoa; phylum Chordata; class Mammalia; order Rodentia; family Muridae; genus Arvicanthis; species Arvicanthis niloticus. The sequence goes on along the minus strand of NC_047667.1, from coordinate 74,716,198 downwards.
AGGGCAACGCTAAAGTCTGCAGTGTGGTGGAGGCAGCTGAACCTCAAGAGGAATTCAGAGGTATCCCTGAAGGGAGAGCTGAAGGAAGAGACGGGATTTGCAAAAGGAAGTCTACAAAGAGCAAAGCTCCTCTAAGGCACCAACATTGTCTGGGGACTGGAGAGTTAGCCAGATTGTGTGGAAAGGGGACCTTCCACCGAGCACAGGGACTAATCTTACGCATAGTCCAGAAAATATTTTAAGTACTTTAAATCCAGAAGAAATCATAATCATTTTGGAAGCTATAAATATAAACTAAGCGATCCTACAACTTTACATAACCTCATTCATTTCAGTGCATGTAAATATGGTCTTCTAAAACAAAAAATAAAACGACATTTTTTTTTCCTTTGTTACTATCAGTGTTTTGACCTTTAACCTGTGTCCGTCTGAGGACCACTTTCCAGGGATACCTTCTCACTGTGGGCAATGTGGTTCAGCCTGTGTCTTGTGGTCACTGGGAGACGGGATCCCACAGGTCCAGCTGACCCCTTTAATTCAGGGTGTTTCCAAGGTCAACACTGATTTCTCTAAATGTGGTCCTTAGCTGGAATTTGCCAACATCATTCATTCAGTAACTCTGACTGAAAAAAAGAATCCATTCAACTGCTTCATACCATTGGGCCATACTCCAGAACCCTATGAATTTCACCTGAGGCCTGGGTCACTCATACACCCATCCAGCCCTTGCTGGCCTCCCCTGAGCTCAGGCTGTCACTAGGTTTTCTGTGAGCCTCAACTCTCCTCATCTTCGTCCCTCTGCTTCAGTTCGTGCAGAATGCTGTTGGATTCGTCATCTGAAAACAGTTTCATGCTCACTTCTTCCTCCTGATGCAAAATGTGTCTTCTTGCCAAATAACTATCCTCAACTGTCCTCCTTGGTTCTCATACATCTCAGCTGCATCCTCCCTGCTGCAGCCATTTGGACCATTTGCTGTCCAGTGGATAAGACACACCCTCTCCTACCTCCATGCTGCCTTGATTTTCTCCTTGCCCCAGAAATGCCTTCCCCACCTGCCCACACATCCTAACAAGTACCACCAGGTCTTAGAAGGACGGTGGATACTACTTTTTCTCAAAGCCTCTCGAAATCCTTGGGCAGGAAGTAATCCCCCAGCGTCATCCCCAAACTCAGGCATCATTTCATCCTGTACCACCTGACATTTGCCTCCTGCTATAAAAACAATCAAACCACCCTGCTGACTCTGGACCTCCTGACATGAAACATTACGGAATAAGTGAACACAAGAAGCCTCAGTCGTGTTAGGCAACTACCCGAACCCACACACAAATGAGGCACAATATCAAGAATTCCTTAATCACCACACACAGGTATCAGTTAAGGAGACAAAGTTACAGATCGCTGGACAGAGTGAGGAGGCTGGGGCGGCATTCTGCAACAGCAACATGTACCAACAACTCCATAGCTAATGTCTTTGGGTTCTAGTACCAACTTTGTGACCATGGAGACCCACCTAACCTCTACACCTGACTTTCCTCATCTGTATATCAGAGCTCCTAACACAACCTTCCATCTTTCCCTGAAGGGCTGTTTTGAGGTTTAGACAGAACACAGGGCATCACATGTAACGGGTACCATTGATGTTAGTGATCTCTACTGTTGTGGAAATGTTTTCCATGAATAAGTATAGGCATTTGGGGTGTGAGCTGTCTAGCAGCATTGTTACTAGAAAGGGACTTCACTGTCTTGTTGTCAGGTCTGATTGTGCTCTGTAGCCTGCCAAAGATTGTGACAGATGGGGAAGGTGAAATTCACTGGAGTGGCCTCTGTGGAGTGGACTGAATCCTGTGGAACAGAGCAGTCACATGAGGCTCTGACTCAAACAAACAGAAAGCTGTCAGCAACCAAAAGGCTGATCCACAGATAACCATTGTCTCCTATAAACAGTCCCATTGTTGTCATCCAGATGGGTGCCCAAGGAAACCATTTGACTTACATATTTTGCCCAATAATTCTATATAAAGACAAGCATAGAAAATTGCTATAAAAATCTAGCAACTGTACAGTGAGTTTGGTCTGATAAGCAAGCTTCTGGGTCCAGATTTTTAATCCATATCGTTTAGCTGGACTTATACGGAAGAGTCAGAGTTAACGAGCTCATATGATACAGGGATGTGTTTATTAATGGTGTAGTTAACAGCCGTGACTGCAGGGCATCAACATCTGTCATTCCCCTTCCCCCAAAATGGTAAGATACATTAAGCACACACTGTCACAACTGTCTCGACTTGGTCTCAAGCTACAGACTTAAACACACAGGGCAAGATCAAAACAGCTAGTAAATTTGATGTACTACTTTTCTACTCAAAGTCTATATAGCTCAATACTTGCTATTCTCAGATCCGAATGTGATATTACAGTGGTAGGAATAACAAACTCATTTTATCATCTTAATTTTAGACAGAACACAGAAATTATGCAAATTACAGCAAGAAGGCTGATATTACTAAAAATCCTGGCCTATGATGGCTGGAATCCCTACTTCCTCTCATACCTGGAATGCTGGTCCAGATGCTTCAGCTAGGTCCCTTCATCACAAGTGTCAGGGAAGGTTAGTCAGGGTGGGTGAAGGACAATCAATGCAAGCATCCCCATCTCAGTAGCCTCATGCAAGCATGCTTCATCTCTTCTCAGCACTGCATCCTAAGTAGCTGAGTATCAGGGGTTCTGTCCCACATGGTCACTTGGGGACTCAAGCTTCTTAAAGACCTCCTTAGACCCTCAACAGCTGATCGGTAAGTCAGATGGTTGTAAGAACAGTCGCCCTCTAAGCTTTGTCTCATATCTGTATTTTATCCCATGATGACAAACAATTGCCATATTCTACGTAGATGCAAAAAGGAGTCCATTACAGAGCTTGTCAACTGGAGGTAATTTTATCTCCTAATGTCTAGAGATTTCTCTGACTGATACACAACGGCACCTAGTCGGTAGAATGAGGGGCATTACTAAGCACCCCACAGCTGTTGGGTGTCCTCACAACAAAGAAGTATCCAATCCACTGTTAAAATGCTGATTTCAGTGGGTGTCTCAGCAGTGTCTGCTGCAGTCGCACACATGCCCAATAACCATCTTTATCATCACTCATCAATCCCTGCAAACCAGCATCCTAGCTGCTCATTCGTCTGCTTGCTCCGGCAGCTCAGCTCATGCCAAGGTCCCCACAGTTACAGAAGTCACACTGGAGCAGGGATGACAACCTTATGCAGAGGTACAAGTAGAGAGAAGTGACTGGCTGTGGAATTGGGGGGACACATGTAAATGGCTGGAATGGGGACTAAGCTTCCAGGAGGTACATCCTACAGCTCTTCCTCAGCACACAAGGAGCCTACGTAAATCAAGGAACACAGACGTCAAGGGACAAGACATTCTGCTTCCTGTTATGGGGGCAGCAGTAAGAGAAGAGGGTTGTAAAAATGCTTTTCTGTTCAAATGTAAGGTTTTGGTGCTGCATTCAAGAAAGGCCTCCAGCATCTGCGTGAATATTTGACATAACATCAAACCTTGACTTCAGAAAATGGCCCTTGTAGAAATAGCTCACACCACCAGACTTCACAAAAACTGCCTACTGGAGTCAACATTCAACTAATATTGAAAGCCAGTTAATCTCCTGAAAGAATTATCACCAACTGTTTCAAAGATGGCCCTAGAATCAACAGCAGAGAGATGAGTCAGGCAAACAGAAAATCCAAACCATGTACATTTTTCCTAAAGACAGGCTCACGTGGAGCTCTGACTCTTACCAAACTGTGTGGCATCTTTTTAATGAATGTCCCTCTCTATTCCCTCATCCCACTTTTGAGTATGGCTGAGAGGATAGTGAAAGCTGTGGAGATAGCTCAGGCGATAAAGTGTTTTCCTCACAAACAACAAGAACTAGAGTTGAATCCCCAGAATGGGCAATAAAAACGTAGGCATGGTATACACTGAAGTCCCAGTGCTGGGAACCTAGTGATAAGGTGCGTCCCTGAGGCTTGCTAAGCAACCCGCCATCCCACGGTCTCAAAACAAAACAAAACTCACAACAAACGGAAATCAAAAATGGATACCAACTGAAAAGCAACACTTGGGATTATCCTCTGATGTCCACACATACATATACACACATATACCTGCACGTACTCACAAAGGAGGACAGATACAAACACATCACTCAGGGTCGGGTCATATTCTGCTCTGGTATAAATCTGTTGTCTATCCTGGGCCAAGTCACTTGACTTTTCCAAGTTCTAGCCTCCCAGACAAATTTCAGGTACTTTAGACTCACCGTGCCTGGAACGCACAATAGACACCGCTGGCACACTTGTGCTGCAGCTAACTGCTTTTATCACCTCTTGGTCTTTATGAAATAAATTTTATAACTCTACATGTTTAGGAAGAAAGATATGATAGCCTATCGTGTCATTTGGTGGACGTTATCAGTGAGCAGCTTCAGTGTGCTTTGAGCAAGATACTTGTAATACGAAGCCAAGTCACCACATAAACAGCAGGTTTGCCTGACTTTTCCATTAAAACCGAACTTTGAAAATACAGTATTTCTATGAATATCTTCACCCTCATTTTGGCTTTTCTCACTCTTCCTCCCTCCCACGAGCATTGTCTTTCTACCTGACTATGTCAGGAAGACAAAGTCTATTTCACATCTAAGCACTATAGATTATATTGAACACCACCAGTTAAACCCTCATAAAAGGAAGAAATTTGTTTCTTTACAAGTCAGAATCTTAAGGGGGAAGTAAAAGGAAAGTGGCTTTGAGAGACCACAGGACAACCGATTCCCAGAGACCGAGTAGGAAGGATCCGAGATGGCAAGCAGACAAACACTTTGCAAGATTGGGGTCTAGAGGAAGCCATGTTTGCCTTCAGGAAATCGGGTAACGGAATCTTGTGGTGCCACTCCATGTGGAATCAAAGAAAAGCCAAAGCAAGCGCCACTGGCTAACTCAGACTAGATGTGGCAATGAGGGAATGCCGTTCTGTAGGGTTCAATACAGAAGCTTTGGAACCCTCCAAGGGCAGGCTCCACAATCAGGTGGAACAGGATCTGAAACCGACCTACTTTTTTTTCCTTACTGGTGAAGACATTTTCTGTGCCAAATTAACAAACACCTTGTGGGGCAGTGTGACTGCCTTAGGACATAATTCCCAAATACCTTAGTTACTACTTTGTTGTGAAACCTAGGAATAGATGAGCAGTTAATTTTAATAAACCTGACTCTACTGTTGGAAAGAAAAAGAAACAACCAACCAAACGATCATTGAGCATTTTTACATCAGAAAGGCTGATTACTAAACACAGTCTGTTCACCCAAGACTCCCCTTGCACTGGCAACCTCCTTGGCCTTTTACTTGAAGAGGTAACAGAAAATGAAGAAATCCACTTCCTCAACACACAGTGAACATAGGGTCTGAGTGGGCATGATGATTCCATGGGGGAAAAATGGCATCCAGGCCTTACAATCACCTTCCATGATGCATGCATGAGGGTTACAGAAGAGACAACCAACAAACTAATTACAGTGACCGGCAATCTGCTCCAGACTCTCCTTGCAACAACATAGTAGACTTGGGTGAACAATTATTCTTCCCAAGAAGAAAGTGAACATGGAAGTTATCATCTGAGGCATCAGGTATATGCTAGGAGAATCTGTGGGACAAAAGGTCTTAGCAATTTCCTTCCAAGAGATACTGGAGCATGGAGCCAGGCCTGGTTCACTTCCCTACCCCCAGGTGCCATAGTAGATGAATCACAATATCTCTCCGGAATTCTTGGGAAGAAAGCACTAGGTCTTGTGTACACAGCATCCCCAGACCAGCCCACGCTTCTGTCATGTTTATAGCATTGGGCACATTCCAGAAACATCTAAGCATCAAACAAAAGACAAGGCAATTCAATTGTCTGATGGGGTTGTGTGACTTCCCTAAGAAGAAAAGGCAAGAACACGGGCTCCTATATAAATGTACCCCAGATGCCACTAGATACAAACCCTCAAATTACCAGAGACTCGGCGTGGCCTGGAGCAACACTGACAGTGCCCAGCAAACGCATCCTGGCCTGGACTTCTGGTTTAAGAGGATCGACCCCGTCCCTGTGCCCTTTGTTTTCGAAAGAATGGACTGATTCAAGTCTTCACCGAGTGCCTTGGACGACAACCTGGACCAACTCAGCAGCAGCCACTGTTAAGGGCTATTTCTGAAATAGCTCATTAGATTTATATTTCTGGTGTATATTTATTATATTGCCTGGTTTCTTTGTCTTCATTAAAGAGTGTTTTCTTTAAAACAAAACATTAATGGCAAGAAAAAAAATGCATGCTAACATGTAGATTCCTAAGGAAAGGAGCTAACACACACAGGCCACCTTTCTGCTTCTTAGCCTAACCCCTTCCCCCCTTTCCTTCCTCATGCCTGAGCTTGTTAAGTGCCCACAGCGTCTGCTACAGGGCGGCAAACAACAATCAGAATACACAGCAAGACTTCTATATAGAAAGGCGATTTGTCTCAGTTTTCTTATGACGGTTAAGCTTAAACTGGAGTTTCATAATCTAGATGTTCCTTTGTAATAGACAAACTTGGGGCAAACTCTCTGTACAAGAAACCTGACCCGGAAAGGGCAGACTAATGAAGTTATGGCAAGAGGGAAGCTGTTGTACAAAAAAACTCTTGGGCCCTGCCTTTGGCTATCAGACCACTGAAATAGTGGTCCCCAAGGCATTGCAATTTCCCTAAGATTCTCATATGGCAGTAAGGAAAAAGCTGACACCTGGGTACAGAACTTGTCTCCCAGGAAGAGATTGCACACAGTGCTGACAACCTGTCAGAGCCCATCACAGGAGACGCATGTGATGGGTCAGTAATCAGCAGGACCATGCCTCGACTGGACCGCCTGATTGTCCATACCTCTGTCCTCTATCTGAACCTAAATCTCATGTCAGCACCATGAACACAGACTGTGGGGTCACTGGACCTCTCTTTTTCTGTCCCTCTTTCCAATGTGCCCACAGTGAATAAAATCCTTTTTCTCTGCTTTTCACTGTGGCTTACCTGTATTTAAAAATTGGTTTATTGATTTGATATGTGGGTGCCTGTGAGTATCTGTGCCTGGTGTCCGTGGAAATCAGAAGCACTGAATCCCCTGAAACTGTAACAGATGGTTGTGAGCTGCCATGTGGGTGCTTGGGAACCAAAATCGGGTCATCTGTAAGAGCAGCAAGTGCTCTGATGGCTGAGCCGTCTCTCTGGCCTTGATTGCATATCTGTTTAACTGACTTCTTAAGGATGATAAAAGAGCCAGCTAGGGCTGCCAGCCCAAGCCCCAACTCTAACCACTCCAACAAGATCATTCTGGGGTGTCCTTCACTTCAATTGGTAGGTAGTACTGCAGGAGAAAGGAGGAGGTGTCCTAAGTCAGCTGGGGCAGCTCCTGGTTTCCTCATCCTCTTTGCTGGCTTGTTGTTTCCAGCTGCTTCTAGCTGGTTCCAGCTTCCGTCTGAGAAGCAGTTCTTTGAAACTACAAACCACTTAAGAAACACGTCATGAACATGCTTCAATATTTCAATTCTAAGGTCTCACTGACAATAAAGTACACAGAGAATCCTTTTGTAAACACTGCAGCTATTGTTATTTAGGGGCAGTTATCACCCAGGCTAGCTCAGCTACTGATTTAGACCAGGCTTGTCCACTGTTAGGTGGCATTTGCTGAATAAAATTGGAGAGAATACTAGCTGCCATTTGTTCAGTCCTTACTGCGTGCATGGAGTGTTAGACAATCTCTCAATATTCTCTCTGTGTCTAATTTTCACAGCAACTCAAGAAGGTTGATTCTCATTTTTAAGATGAAGAAACCAGTGCTCAATCAGACCTAAGTCACTCAAGGTCAAACCCAATGTCACCATACTTTTAAAATTCCATGTTTCAAACCACTCCACTGGAATAGGACCGTGGTAAGAAATCAAGAACTGGAAGAGTAGTATTAGACACGTCTCCTCTATTCTCTTTGACTTTACCTTTGTCTTTACACAAATACCATGAACTAAGTACATTCATTAAACTGTAACAAGATAAGGAGCTTTGTTAGAATAGTAGCAGGTAAAGAACACCCAAAATTTGAATAAATGTAACTGTTTATCCAATACATGGCTTATCCACTGGTGCTCAATGTTCCAAATGCTAGTTATATTTCACTAGAGGGATCCTACCTTGGGGGTTCTGAAGTGCCAGTACCATGGAGCAGGAGTTGATAGAGGCCACTCAGTCCAGGTAAGGCTGACCCTACCTAGAAAGTTAAGCCATCTGCCATTCAACTAAGCAAGCAGCAACCCTCGTGTAACAAAGGCCAAACCCTCCAAAACACACAAACTTCTCCACATACTACTAACTAGTGTGTTTGGTTGGTTGGTTGGTTTGCCTGTGTTGTTTTTTGGTGTCACTTGCTGTGATGGTAATTATTACTTTGACAGTTTCTTGTCATGCAGGCTGCTCACTAAGTAACTGAGGCTGGCCTTGAACTCCTAATCCTGTTGTCTCTACCTCCCTTGGTTCAATGGCCAAATCATAAATTATTTAAATAAGTTTGGCAAATTAGTACACACCTATAACCCCAGCAATTGGAAGGTAGAGAAGAGTGAGTTCAAGGTCATCTTTAGCTATGTATCAAGTTCAGGGCCAATGTGGACTCTTGGAAACCTTATTTCATGAAAAAAAAAAAAAAGAAAGAAAGGAAAGGAAGGAAAGAGAAAGAAAAAGAAAACAAAAAAGAGGGGGAGGAAAGGAAGAAGGGAAGGGGAGGGGTGGGAAGAGGGGAAGAGGAAGAGAGGAAAGAGAGGAGGAAGGAGGGGAGAAAGGAGGGGGAGAGGAGGGGAGGAGGAGGGAAAAACAAACAGGTACTGATATTAAAGGCATGCATCATCTCATCTAGCTTTTCAACCATTTTGAATCTCACACTATTAACCTGAAAGAAACCAATTCACAGCTGCCACAACAGCCAAAGACCATCACATCACAGACTGGCTCTGACACGTGCATCTCAGCACCATTCTCTATCCTTCAAACTGAGAGTGGTTTTGTAAGAACATATTCCTGCCCAACCTCTCCCAGCAGATGAAGACATTTCCCTCGGTGGTGATACCACTCTCCGAAACTATCAGCCATGTGAAAGGGTATTCTAGACTCCAAAGAAGTCAGGTGACACAAAGGTAATTCTGTGAGGAGCCGAGGTGCTTAGCCTTGGTACTCAGTCCATCAAGTACAGTCGTCCTTCATTTGCATGGTAGTCTGTGAGATGGGAAGTCCTGATGTTGCTTGCAATGTGTCTCCAAGGAGAAGATTGATTGATTAGTTAGTTGATTGATTGATTGAATTTGTAGGTAACCGATACACGGAGGTTGAAAAAACCAATTTTCTAAGATGTCCCACAATGAGAATTTTCACCTTTAGATCATGTTAGGATACTCAGGGCAGCCTGGTAATCAAATTTAATTCGATATTTTATCATTATTAGTATAATGAGAGGAAGCTTTTAGAAACAAACCTCTCTCTACCTTCTTTAAGGATGCAGGACTAAAATGTCTGTAATTCATTCATTGTGGTAGGTCAAAATAAGTTCCTGTGTTGTCAAAGATTCACCAACAATAAAGTATTTATTGATCACTCCCTGTGTATAACCACAGTGGCAAACACCAAGACTCATCCAGTCTTTTGAAGAAAACTATCCTGCAGTTGTAAGTTGCTGTGGCACCTTGGAGAGAAGTACACCTCGGCTACCCTATCTCCCTGGTAGGCAGGCTCCAGAAGGGCAACGGCTAAAGCATCTCATGCACTGGGGTTTGGGGCAGACGAGGCTTGTTAGCAAAAGACATCCTAGAATATCTCTTCGAAGCACCTTCCTTTATGTTAATTAACTTGGGTAAGTTTTTTATGGCATAGCAATTAAACAGAGAGACACATCCTAAGTGAAGAAGCAAGTGCTCTTTGAAAAAAAATGAATGAACGGATGACTGAAGGAACAGATGAATGGGAATGAATGAGGAGACAGAGGGAGATGAAACAGCAGAGGAAGTTTTCCAGAGAACTCTGGGACAATGAAGGGTCACTAAGGGATAAAGTGACCCAGTTAAACGTTGAATTGAAAGCTGAAGTGAGGCTTTAGCAACGAGATGGAAAGAGGGAAAAAGGAAGGACACTGAGGCCAGGCCATGTACAAGAACGAGGAAAAGGGCAACAAAGACCCCTTGGGAAAACTATAGACTAGCCACCCCAGCTCCTGTAGTTTTAAAATCAAGCAAAGAAGTCAAGATTAGAGGGGCTGGAAATAGCATAGCACACTGGGTGAAATGTTTGCCACATATGCATGAGAAGTTGCATTTGAGTCCCCAGATGCATGCAGAAAGCCAGGCATCGGGCATGGTGGTACAGGCCTATGATCCCAAAATCAGGGAGGAGGAGAAAGGCGGATACCAACCGGGGACTTGCTGGACAGCCATCCCAGCCTACTCAGAGAGCCCTAGGCCAGCGGGAGACCTCGTCTGAGAAAAATGAAGTGGGTAGTGCCTGGGATAGAACAACACACAAGCTGTCCTCTGGCTTCCAATAAATGTGCACACATGGATACGCACACACACATGAACACACACATGAGCAAAGATGAAGATTGGAAAGGAATTTGGGGGTCAAGCCAGGGAAAACTAAAGGAGAGACAAGAATACAAGCTCCTTCCTACAAGAAAACCGGAGTCACCCAAAAGCATCAAGGAACTGAGTGGTCATTAAAAAGGCCCCTTCTTCTACAGGAGAGTAGGGACAGGAAAGTCGGGAGGCCAAGGTTAAGGCTGAGGCTTGCCCTGATAGGAGACATGGGGGGGGGGGGTTCACCAAGAATGGACAGGGCTGGAACAGAGTGTTACTTGTGAAGTTCTCAGTGTCACCAGGGCCTAGCAAAGCTGTTACCCAAATCTCATCAACCCTGCAGGCCCACAGTCAACGTGATCACCCACACTTGGGAATGGGTGAAGCCAGCTAGGGGCATTGCCTTATAGGTATGTGTGAAACAGCAAGAAAGGACTCAATCCAGAACTGGTGTCTGTAGACTTCATGTCTTAGGTGCTTTCCCAACAAAACCCCCTGTGACATACCCTTCCTGCATGAGATCTGAAGACCTATGTGAAGTCAGTACAGGTTTTGTCATGCCAGGCTGTCTGCACTGGGTTTTATTTATGCCAGAACCAAGAATCCAAGCAGTGAAAAAGGTACCTTTTCAGACTCCCCCCCGCCACACACACACACATACACACTCTCAGTAGCTCACAGTGGCACTCCATCCTAACTCCAGAATTGATGCCCGTACCTCAGTGGCTATAAGTATCTACCAGGAAATCATGATTCTCAAAAGCTATGACATGCAGGTCATCTGTATGCTGCTTGAAGCCTTTCTTCAAATCTGACAGTAATACCTACAATCAGAGACAGAAAAATCCTAAAATATATGTAAAGCATGAGAGCTTCGAGCCTCCCTTCTTCTCACTACTGTGCCTTTGTGACAGGGGTGCCAGGGAGCACTCAGTCCGGCCACAAGTGTCCTTCACTGGAATAACTAACTTCAGAAGGGCATTGAGAGGTCACATAGACTAAGTGTATTTTAAAGCCCAAATGTACTTCAAGATGAGTTGCATGGGGCTTTTTTTTTTTCTCTTTCTCACACAGACTGTGTTTGCCCTTGGTCCAACCTTGGAGCTGCCTCCTTGGCAGCGCACTCTACGTCTCCTAGCCTCAGACCTCCCAAGCTTTTCACTCAAGTGGAGCTCGATGGGAAGGGTGGCCCCCATATCATTAAGCTAAGTCTCTGTGATTCAGAAGCTAACTCCATTTACTGGGTCACTTCTACGTACAAGAACTATCTTTGACAAAAGCGATACTATTTCATTATTTTTGATGCTTATCCTTAAAGTGCATACCAAGTCTTAAACACTCTAATCTATGCGCACAGTTATCTCAAATATGATGGCAATGATGTTCAAGTGGCCAGCTTGTCCCAAAGCAACTGTCTCTTTGCCAACAGCCAGCCTTTTGTAAGGTCTACAGCACCCAGCTCTTTGTACAGAAAGCATGACAAGGCAGGATTTAAAACTTAGCACCCTCATAGCCTACATGGTAGTTAATGGAAACATGGATGTACTGAAACACCCTGGATGTCCTCGGAGTCCACTGACCTGAAAAAGTCCCTTCGCCAATTTGCTTTTTCTAAACATCAAAATAACAGGAGTATACGAAGTCGGTCCATGCCGTTCTCCTCTTGTCTGTTTTCCTGAGGTCCTTCCTATAGCAGGTCACCTTCTGGGTGGCCTCAGGCCCACCTGCTTTCTATCCTGGGCTGTTCCAGCAAAATGAGGAACTCTTAAACAAGAAGCAGATGGTAAGGGAGAAGAAGCCTGCAGAGAACACTTCTGTGTTACGTAATGCTGGGCACACGACCTGCTAGCATCAGCCTTGGAGGTCCCTACTGGCCTATCCCCGCAGAGTAAACCAGCACCCCAAATAGTCATAAGGAACATTTCTTCAATGTTTCCTTGGTAATGAGCGTATAATCATATGAGTAAATATACTAACATTTGAGTAAATGAAAGATTGGAGGAGAACAGTATCTCACACATTGTGTGTATGCAGCATACATGTGTATGGTGTGCATGATATGAATTCATCTTTGCACATGTGTGCACATCTGTGCATGTCATAATACACACGTGGAAGTCAGAGGGCCTAAGTGTTACTCATTTGTTTGAGGGAGTGTATCTGTGTCATTCTCTGCATCGTTCACCAAGCTAGCTGTCCCATAAGCCTCTAGAGATTCTCGTCTCTCTTACTGTTTGTTGTTGGAGTACTGAGCACAAAGATGTGGACCCCCACATCCAGCTTTATTTGGGTCCTGGGAATTAATGTCAGGTCCCTATCCTTGCACGGCAAGCCCTTTACCCACTGAGCCATCTCCCCAGTCCATTAAGCAGATTCTTTAAGATATGTTTCCTCAATAGCTTACTATTGAGTAAACTATAAGTTTATAACAGTTATAACAGTTTACTCAATAGCTGCTCGTGGAACAGCACATACCTTCTACACCTTGAGCCAGGCCCCATGGGACAAGAGACTTGTGTCACCAGTATAATTCAGTTGTTCCCAGGTCTTCCCACTTCCATGCAAGGAATACTGAATTGTGGCTTGTTTGGGAACAGAATAACGTAACATGCTTCTGGGCAGGATTATGGAATTGATTGCATGGTACCTGAGCCACTTTCTTGAGAGCAGTGATCCTATTGTCGGGCACTGATATGTGGAAAACTCCTCACTACAGCAAAATCTGTTTAACACCTCAGTACTTAAAAGTGAGTGAGAGGAAACCTACAAAAGTCTACCTGTCCCCATCTGCTTTCTAAATCAGGTGACACAGAAATAGAGACGTTATTTCAAGCTTGATGCACAGCTGACTGCTGAATGAGAAGGTTCAGGTAGAATACTCAAGAAGAAATGCAAAGAGAACGGCCTCCCTACATGGATGAAGCCTCAGCAGCCCTGGAGAATCCAACCAAAAAGTTCAGCGTCTGTAAAGAAAAGGCTACTCCTAGCCCAGCCCAGCCACTTGGAGAATTCAGAACATCCTAAGGAAAAAGACAACCAAGCGGAGATTGTGTGAGCCTCCTCAGATGTCCAGACCTTCTCAGTCACTTCCAAGTAAGGCCTGCATTTCTTTGTCTCCCTATAAGCTCTTGGAGGGTGATTCACAGACTGTGTCTCTACCCATCACTCACCCGTTGGCATCTCTAACAGAACCCATATCTACGAAGTGCCCAAAAGCATCTACTGGGTGAACAAGCAAGCACTGGAATCAAAGGTCAACTATGCCAACTTAGAGCTAAGCCCACCTCTGTATACCCTCAGGAAGAGACTCCTTCTGGGGATGGAGAGGGGCCAACTTAATACATTTCATTATGAGTTATCACAGCACATGATGAAAAAAAATCACAATAAAACTTAATACTACACTGTGGCTATCTTTGTTCTCGGACATGCAATTACTTGTGCAGGCAGCTGTTTTCCTACAAGGAAAATTGTGTGTGAGGTTTTTTTTTTTTTTTTATTAAATTGCCACACCCTTGATTCTATTGCATTATTACATTCCCTGTTATTCCATCACGTGGTTTTTCTTCTCGCTGTAATCCAGGACACACCCTGAATTACTGCTGACAGAAAAATCACCTGTCAAAACACCTTCATCCTAACACCATGTTAGTAACCTTGTCTCTCCAAAGCAGTAGCCTTTGTTTTAGCTAGAACAAAATGACTGCCCCACTTCTAATGGTTTTCCAAGTGTTCAGTAGAAGGACCAATGTTGGTGTCACTCCTGGTTTTAAAGTCACCTTTCAAAGCAAAACTATCCTAGAACAGAATGACAAACATCTCAAGCTTTTTAAATTTTATTTTTAAAGGGACTTTGGAGAAAAACTATAAAGAGCATCCATTCTGGTCCTGATGCTGCTATACTGCAAAAGAGGTCCCTTCAACAATCCGACGGCCTTCAACAGTCTGACCTCCCTATAAGGAAAACCTGGGTCCAGCCCATGGGATGCTAAAAGCTCTGGATTCTAGGAGGGCACACCAGTGCTGTCCTGGTATGTGTGTCCTGGTATGTCTGAAGGTGAGGTTTCCATGAACTCTGTCATGATCAGGTCAGAGTTTTGGGGAAGGAACCAAAATCTAAAGATAAAAAGGAGAAGGAGAGGCTAATGTTCCGTGTCTATATAAAGGGAAACATAACTAAAGCTCTGTCTTCTCTATGTTCTTTCTGCTCTTTCCCAGCAGCCCTCTCTGCTACATGACAGTAATTTAGCATCAGCCGGCCCTGCTCGATATGTTGACAATGAAAAGATGGGAGAGAAACAGTTCTTCCTCCTCAGAAGGCACTTGACCAGCGCCCTAACTGAGCACTGGTCAAATATCTTACCAACTTCACCATTATCAGCTTTCCCACCATATCTTTTCATTAGATGACATCGCTACACAAAAACAGTCTTATATCCAAGCCCATATTCAGATACAACTGTCTGTGTACTGACAGCATCAAAATTCACATCATCCACTGGAACTAAAACAGCTCCAATGGAAGTGTCTCCCAGTGACCTCTCCAAAAAGAAAGGATGAAGTCATTTGCAATGTTGGTGGAACAAGACATTCAAGTGAAGTCCCAAAGGTAGGACAGACAGTGTTTGCTTGCTTGGGTGGCCCCCACTCCCTCACAGATGGGAATGCTGCAAAAGCAGAAACACCCAGGCAGCCCTGGGTCAGCACTGTGGGCCCAAATGACCCAGAGACACCCAGCCAGTTACCCAGATCATTGGGGTTACCTGAATCTGTCACGTGTCCCTTTCACCCCCTTCTGCGTGATGACATCAAGTGGAAACGATAAGCGTTTGGGAGGCAAGAGGCTGACAAGCAGGAAGCGCGATTGAGACCCAGCTTTGTTCAGCCTGCAGTGAAATACATGCAGTAAGGGTTAGATACTCCCAGCACAGACAGAAATCCAAGCACCCTCTGAGGCCACAGGAACACGAGTGGGTGTCCCGAGAGGATGAGAATGGAGAGTAGAAGGCGGGTGATAGGACAGGGAGGGGTCATTAAGGCTCTCCCTGATAAATAACCACCTCCTGGCTCCTCTGCAGTCTACCCCGCCCCCGCCGCGCCCCCAAGTTCTCTAGCGGTAAAGCTGCTACAGTCAACAGTAATGCCTCAGAAAGACAGGAGTCCGGATAGAGAATACCATCATCATTTTAGGGCAAAGATATGCTAGCAAAATGCACGAGTTAAACCCACACAGCTGGCAATGCGGGGCGTGTAGTCACCCGCCCAGACACACACAACAGGGATGCATCTGAGAGCATCCTTTCGTTGCCCAGGCCACCACCTCATCAAGTCACTGTCACTGTTTTGTCAATCACCCTACTGTTTCCAAATCTGTACAGCGCTCCCCACCACCACACCCCCACGGTAGGCGGGATCCCGAACCAACACTATCCGAGAAGCTCCCCACAAGTCCAGCCGGCTTTGTCCTGCTGCTGTCCTTCCAGGAGGAAGCGCCTCAGGCCCGTGGGTCCTCACAAAAGACCCCCAGAATCTGGCCCTCCACTCGGCCCCCTTTTTCCAATAATGGCTTGGGGGCAACTTCTAGCAGGGAATCCGAAAGAAGGAGGCAGGACAGGACGGGAGGGGACGACCCAGGGCTTGAAAATGCTGGGGGGGGGGGGGGGAGACAGCAGGGATGTGCGCGCACCTCAAGGGCGCGTGCAGCGCGTGCTTGAGGCGGGCTCCCGGGACCAGAGCTCCAGGGGGCATCCCGGGACTCAGAGGAACCAGAGAAAGCTGCTCTGACCCCATCGCGCTCCCAACTCAAAGCAATGCCGGAGACAAACCCAACTCCCGGGACCACCTCCTCGGGGGACACCACTCAAGCTCCGCACTCCTTTAACCAAACAGACCACCCTAATCATAGTCCAAGAGGCACCCCTAGATGTATCCCAGGCTACCGTTGCCCTTTCCCGCTTTCCCCTAGGCACAGGCTTCCCCGCGAGTTCCCTCTGCACCCGGGACTTGGGAGCACACAGAACAGGAAAACAAACCGAAACTCACTGACCTCTCTCAGCAGTAGGCTCGGCTCTGCTACGCCGCCGGCGGCTGCAGCAACCTCGGCAGCATCCCGGGGGTCCGCGCTGCCCGCCGCGCTCGGCCAGAGGAGCACCGAGGGCCGGCTGCTGCCTGCTCCTCCCGCCGCGGGTTGCGGGGCAGCGCGGGCAGAGTGGTGGCAGCGCCTCCCGCAGCTCCCAGCTCGTCTCTCCGTTTGCTTCAGGCGGCGCCCTCCACCTGCCCAGCTGCCCTCCGCGTCCACGATCGGACACCCGCCGCCAGGCGCCGGACACTGAGCGGGGAGCTTTTGGTGTCACCCCCAAAGACCCAAGCACTGAAGAGGGCGGGAGGCTGAGCTCCGCTCCGCGGACCGCCCCTCCCCGGCGGCTCCACCCCCTCCCGCACTCCACCCCGCAGCTTAGCCGGCACGTCCGACTGTCTGTCTGTCAGTCGGTCCCCAGTGGCCAACCTCTTGGTGTGGGTGGGGAAGCAGGGACGCGCCCTCCACCCACCGTAGACCGGCGAGCACCTGAACTGAGCGGGGAAGCAGGACCTGAACCGGATCAGGTGTGACCTAGAGGCCGAGCAAGCTAGATGGCCTGGCCGAGGTGGTGACCCAGCTGCGGCTCTGGACTCGCGACCCTGGGAGGAGGAGGAGGGAGGAGTCTAGACTGTTGCTTTTCCCCCCCGGGTTCCTTTTGGCTGCCCCTGAAAGTTCACTAACCCAACCAGGGCATGGAATGGGATAAGCTCCCAAAGAGGCCCACAGGGACACCTCACATCTCGACCTCCTATAAATGAAGCTCACAGAATACGTGAACAGGAAGGAGCAGGTGCTAGGGGCTATAAAGAAGCCTCGAGGGTCTACTAAGCTTGCCCTATTGTCCACCTTAAAACCCAACTTCAGGCTCAGTGGTAAAGTGCTTGCTGGCCTGGGGTGCATGAGTCTGGACTTATCCCCAGTACTCCTAAACAAAAACAAAGCTTCTTACCTTAGGGATATTCTTTTAATGTCATGTAACCCTAGGAAAATCTAAAGATAAGGTCTCCTGCTTTTTCACTTAACATATAGTGGGGAAATGAGGAGAAAGGTGTCCCCTGCTGGTCTTGGGCACCATGTCTGAGTTCTAGGGCCTTTGGGGATCCATTCCATTAAGAAACTGAAAATTGGCCAGAGTTGTGTGTCTCCTTCCTCATCTCCACGGTTGAGCTGAATGATCCCTCTGTTAACGCACAGAGGCAGATGGCTTCTCCTAGGCTTCAGGTACTGAGCTCCCTTCATGGGTCCCATGTGCCTTCCTATACAGCAGAGGTTCTCAACCTTCCTAACGCTGCCACCCTTCAGCACAGTTCCTCATGACTCCCAACCATAAAATTAGTTTTGCTGCTACTTCATAACTGTAATATCACTACTGTTACAAATCAGAGTGCAAATATTTGTGTTTTCCAATGGTCTTTTGCGAACCCCGAGGGGTCGTGACCCACAGGTTGAGAACTGCTGCTGCTCCTGAAATCCTGAGAACCATGACGGCTCTGTATGACCTTATGAATCCGTGTTGGCAGCTGGTCCTACTTGCTTTGTCCCACATGTGCAACTTGTGAATGGTGTTCCAAGCAGGCTGTTAACACACTGGGGAAAACCTGTATCTGGGAGCCCCACAGAGCTTGTAGAGTAGCTGCAGTCTCTGGGATCCCAGTTGCCCTGCTTCGTCCACTCACCGGGCACACTCTTGCTCCAATGTTCCCTTATAACCTGTACAGCATCCCTCAGAGGCACTGTATTCATGTCTTTAGAACCTGAAGTTACTTTGCAGGAATATCTTCAACTTTAATGTAGAGAGAAAATAAACTAGCCCAGTGGTGGTACTGCAGGCCTTTATCCCAGCCTGCAGAGGCAGGTGGATCTCTGTAAGTTCAAGGCCAGCCTGATCTACAGAGTGAGTTCTAGGACAGTCAGGTCTAACACAGAAAAACGCTGTCTCAAAAAACAAACAAACAACAAAATTTAAAAGTTAAAAAAAATGAAAAGGCCTTTTGGAGACAGAGTCTTACACATGTATCCTAGGCTAAATTGGAATGTATGAAGCAGCACAGACAAACCCTTTTGGTATTCCTCCTGCCTCGCTTTCCCAAGAACTGGAATTACTAGTTTTTAGGTATATTTTATTTAGAGAGAGGGACACATACCTGTCACAGTAGAAGTATGGAGGACAAGTTGCACTTTCAAGAGTCAGTTCCCCCCTTCCCCAGGTGTTTGAACCCAGGTCATCCATCTAGGACCAGGCAATCTAGGGCAGGCATCTTAGTCACTGAGCCATGCTGTGGACTCTGGAAAAAAAATAATAATGAGAAGCCAGGCAGGGTATTAACAACTCAGATGCTGGTCAGGGACTTGAAATAAAGAAGATGATTCATAACACCCCAACATTTTACCAGCAGAGCTTAGCCCAGAAATATTATTATGCATGAGTGCCCCTCAAGATTCTTTGTAAGAAAGTAATTTCAGGATTCAGTAATTATTCTAAAATGTTTCAAACTCCCCCCAGTTGCTTTCTAGACAATTCTTTGGAGTGAGAAATTCAAAGACCCAGCATGTGGAAGGTTAACGCCTCCAACTTCATTCATTTCCACTGGCTGGGATTTTAATTCACGGAGCATCATGGGTGTTCTGCCTTCTGTCCAGTCTTGTAAAGCTGTCACACAGAGAAGGTTAATTAACTGGGGCAGGCTGCAATGGGGCAGTTCCTAAGACACACTGGAGGTCAGAATTTGGACAGGTAGCTATGGTCTAAGTCAGGGCAAGAACCGGCGGAACATGTTGTAACAAATTCATCTGTGGAACAGCCAGGAGCAAAGCAGCTAGGACCAGTCTGAGTTTCAAAGCACAAGCTGGCAAAGTCTTGCCAGAGAAGCCGCTGTTGCTCTCACAAGCCACAGTGCATGTGTGTGAGAGAGAAGCAATCGAGCACCCAAGGACCGGGAGAGCCAGGGTGACGAGACAGGTGCACAGACCTGGAGACAAGGTGAAGATGCTAATCCCAGGTCTAGGGAGCTGCTTGGTTGGTAAAGTGCTCCCTGTGCAGACATAAGGACCTGCGTTTCATCTCCCCAAACCCACACGGAAAGGCCAGTGTGATGGTGTGCACTTCTTATCCTGTGTAATCCTAGGGATGTGTAGACAGGCAGATCTCTGGGGCCAGCTGGGAAGCCAGGTTATCTGAATCAATGAGCTCCTCAGTCAGCCAATGAAGAGATACTGTTTTATATAAATCAGGGTGGGTGGCACCTGAGAAATAACACATGAGGTAACCTCCGGCCTCGGCACATAGATGTGCACTTGGACACACATGATCCAAATACAGATGAATTCAAATAGCCAATAGTCATTAAATATGGATTATGTTCTAGGGGGGTTAGGATGCAAGGTGGGGTGGGGGACCAGTCATCTAATTTCTTGCAGTTACAAAACTCACTTTCCAAATTTAAAAAAAAAAATTTTTTTTACAATAAAATTAGTTGCATGTGAGACAATTGAGGGGGGGAAGGGTGATGAAGAGAGAGAGAGAGAGAGAGAGAGCGCTGTGTGTGTGTAGTGTGTGTGTGTGTGTGTGCACGTTGTATGTGCTCTGTGTGCTGTGTGTGTGCATGTGTGAGTGTGTGCTGTGTGTGTGCACTCTGTGTGTGTGTGGTGGCGGTGTGTGTGTGTGTGCATGTTGAGGGAAACCTTGACCAGAGAACTCTCACTCACAAGGAGCTTTTGGATCTAAGATTTGAAGGCCACGATGGAGCACACTGCCAAGAAAAAGAGGAAAACCCATTCTGAGTACCAGCAGGAGTGGAGAGGTGTACATTTGGCAATGGATCGGAAGGTCAGTCGGCCCCACAACACTGAAGGATGCTGCATCACCTAAGGTTGGTAAGGCACAGAACTAAGGTCTGAGGTTTGTACCTGGAGCGTAAAGCAGAGATGCTACACGGGTGTTTATTGAGCAGAGCACTGAATCTCTGGGAACCTAGGGTGGAGCTAAGGCCAATTAGATGCCCAGGCAGAGCTTCTACCAGGATGACACTGGCATAGAAGAATGTGATGCGGATGTAGAACACAGATCACTTTGAGATACTCTTCCTGGTCTTTGAGGGCAAGGATCATCTTTCAACTTGTACCATCAGCAACTAATCCACCAAGGAGGGACAGGGACAGGAGGGAGTCAAGAAAGAAGAAAGAGGAAGTAGGATGAGGAACTGGGCCAGCCCTGTCCTGTGCTCTCACGTCTGCTCGCCCAAATACCTGTGTGTCCAAATGCAGTCTGATGCTGAGGGAGAGCTTCTGGGTCAACATGTAGCTGGCTGGGGCTTTGCAAGCTGCCCTTTGCAAAGTAAGATCTTTCTTCCTCTGCCTTTGCCCGGCATCCTCAATCCTAAAAAGGGACTAAGATGTCAACTGGCAAATCATCTTTCCTCATACCTGTAGAACGCAGAGCAAGTGTGAACGTTAGAAAACACTGGAATGTGTGGCATCCCTCCTCGTCCTTTAATTCTGTGCTGTAGCTGACGTGAAGCATAAACGTTGCTCTGATGTCTTGTTTCTGACAGTTTTTATCAGCATCGGGGATTCCACTCAGAGCTTCCTGCATGCCATGCAGGCAGTCTGCAGCTAAGCTACACCCCAAACCCACTCCACTCTTTAACTTAGAGGAAGTAATATGCTTGTAACTAGCTCCAAGAGGTCAAGCTCAATGGTGAGAGAAAAGAGAAAAAGGAACCCACAGATCCTGGGTGACAGGACCTCCCCCTGTATGACAAGACTGCATAGCATGCTGCCTTCCTGATCATCCTTTCATTCTATAAAAGTCCTCTGTACCTCTGAGGGTCCAAGGTGAGACTCTGAGGTAGCATAGTCCCATCTTCTCAGATGTCAGCCCTTGAAGAGTATTGGTTTCCTTCCTGCTAATATTGTCTCCTGAATGACGGCATGGAAGCAGTATCAGACTTGCTGGAATTTCTTTGGTAAAAAAGTGGATCTTGATCCTGGGACATCTGAATCACAATATTTGTACAACCCAATAATTTTAAAGTCATATTTATTATTGTGGGGTATGTGCCACACTGTGAGTGGAAGTCAGAGGACAACGTGTAAAAGTCAATTTTCTTCTTCTACCACATGGGCCCTGGGGTCAAACTCTGGTTATCAGTCTTGGGGACAAGTACCTTTACCCATCTATCAGCCAGCCCAATCAATTTAATAAACAGAAAGGCATTCTACTACATTTTAAACACTTGTGTTTTAGAAGCTGTTGGTTAAATCACAACCAAGTTATTTAAAAACATCAAAGTGGAAATCTACATCTAGACAGCTTTCACAGGCTGTCGGCACAAAGGCAAAGAAGCATCCTGGGTGAGCATGCTTCCTTCCCAATCAGTCTTCCGTTTACATCTCAATGACGTATCACTGGTTACCATAGAGTATATGCACTCTAAAAATTATCTAAGATTATTTATTCATAATGAACATTAAATGGGTTGTTCATTTCAAAACTGGTTACCTGGGCCTCTATAAAAAGCCAGGTCCAACAGACCTATTATTCTGGCAAAGAGTTCTGAATGACAGAGATTCTATATTTGACATATTTTCTTATCTACGTTTACCCAGTGTTCACTAAGGACAATGACATCTCATCTCAAAAAAAAAAAAAAAATAGCAAAGTATTTTGACTACTTCAAAACATTTTCATGGAAACTACATCTAGGATTGCTTTCTAAAAGCAGTTATGGGTCAAATTAAACATCTTTGATTTTCACAAAACACATTCCAAAGGGCGATCTCTTAGTTTGAGTTCTGACTGTAAACCATCCCTATGGTCATTATGGCTTCCTGTCTGAATGTCTGAGAACTCTGGATAGCGTCTACAGTAGCAGGCCTCAGCTGTCCTCCTACTATGTTCATGGGGAATGTGTAGCTTCTCTCTCCTCCCACTGTCTCCCACCCCTGTTATCTGTGCTAGCTTCCTTCTCTGTAGATGTCCCCGCTTCTGCTCACCCACACAGCAACTACTGTTTTCCTGATCTTTCTTTCCCACCATCCACCAGGTTGCTGGTGTTCACAATCTCTCACCTTCATTTGCCCACCAATCTTACCTATGAAAGAACCAAGAGAGTCTGTTATTGAACTTAGAGATCATAACGTGTGCCCCAAGTCATGTCCTGACTCCTGTCCTCAACAAACTGATTAAACGAGCCAAATTAAAAGAGGAAAGCAGCAAAGGATTCATTCAATGTGGCTACATTGGGAAGAAAGACAAAGAGATCCAGAAATACCTACCTACATGCCAGATGCTGCTTCCTGGTCCCGAGCGAGAGCAAAGCTTAAATAGAAGACCAAGGATATGTGTGTCTAAGCATCCTGACCAAAATGTGGTCCCACCCACCGCCGACCCATCTTTCTCTGAGTTTCAGTCTCATTCCGTAATGCAGTCAGACGAGTTGTTACAATTGTGTGAAATCTCTTTCCAGGAGAGAAGCTGCACCTCTGGCTGGCACCTTTTTCTTCGCCCAGCATGAGATTCTTGGGAAAGTTTTGGTGTCATTGGTGCCCACTGTTTCTATAGTCTGATAGTCAGATTGAGATACAGAGTGTCCCTTCAGAATGTCCTCATCTGTGAAGCTGGTTACAGTTCCACTCCATTTTTCAAAACCCCAATTTCAAACTAGTAACTTGGTTGACCCCAAAAAGTAACTAAACTCCCTGAAGCCCCTGTCATTGCCTGTACTTTGCCTAAATAAGCCTGGCATCATGTCCCATGTCCATGGCTCCAGGTCCAGAGATGGCTTCGGCCAACTTCTTCTCTCTACCTTCTCTATCCTTAGCTCTACCTCCATCATTATTCAAACCCAAGGGAATCCAATGTCTGCTTCTGTTGCACCAAGTCCCAGTGAGCTAGTCAGAGTGCCCTCTACTGGTGAGGAGGAAAAGTGGTGCCTTAATTGAGGCATGCACTGCCATGTCTGCCTTTAATTTATTGCCTCTTATGAACATGGCCAGGACAAGGAGACAGGAGAGCAACCCCAGTGAGGCATCCCACTTCGGTGATCGCCAGGGAATCCTCTTCTTCTGGTGAACACTTATTGATTTGGAAGCAGACTGTGTTGTTCACCATCACCTGCCACATCTCTGTGCTTGCCAGAACCCAAGAGGCAGACGAAGATCCCGCTTTACAGATGAGGCGTCTGATGCCCAGAGGATGTGGGCAACCTCATTAGTGCATTGTGATAGTGCACAGTGAACATGCAGTTGCCCCAGCTCAGCCAAATATGGAACAGGTCCCTTAGCAGTCATACTGAGTGCCGGCAGCGCTGCTTGGTTAGCCCGATGTGCATCTCAGTCTCCTAGAAGCCATCCCTACTTTAGATGAAGGGTGACAGGTGACTGACACCATGGCTCCTTCTATCAAAGGGCTCCAAGCTTTCACATGAGTTGACTGTCCCTGATCCACGCTTTCAGTGTTTCATGGTTATATTGAGACAGAATTTCTCTGTGCAGCCCTGGCTATCCTGGAACTCACTTTGTACCCTAGGCTGGGTCCGCATGCCTCTGCCTCCCAAGTGCTAGGATTAAAAGCAGGCACCAACGCCACTACCACCTGGCCTCTCAGTGTTTCTTTGTCCCTGTCATTATGCAGCTTCCTAACTTCCATTTAGAGCTGGGCAAGACCCAACGAAGATAAGATACTTGCAAGATTTCCAAGAACATTTCCACTTCTGCATATGTTGAATTTTTCTAACCAGATTAATTTTGTCTGCCTCATATGCTCTTTTTCTTAAATCTGTCCTTATCGTGTGCTGCATCACACTGCAGCTAGCAACTCGTACCTCTATAACATGGGAAGACCCCTAAAGCCTGGAACTGCATTATTAATCCCTTCACCTACGCACACTCCATGGCACCATGCAGAATACAGTGTCATTGCTTGGCATGCAGACTGCACTTAACACATATGTGCAAAAAAAAAAAAAAATGTCCCGTGGTAGATCCTATTTGCCCTTCCAGGGTCACACTGCCTCTAGCCCTACTCAGAGAGCTGTCTCTGAAATGCTTCTTCTCAAATCTGTTACAACCCACGTCCAGCATGTCAGCCAGGGTAGGATTTACAGTTACTTCCAAATCCATTTACAATGAAAAGGCTGGAGGTGAGAAAGAGTAAGGGTGGGACAGAGCTGGGATTGGCTTTATAGGGATACACAGGGGATTACGTTTATGTATTGAATTATGGATAATGCATATGAGACAACATATGTGTGGAAACCAAAGGACAACTTACAGCAGTTGTGGTTCTCAGGATTGAACTCAGGTCACGGGCTTAGTTATGGGTACGTTTACCCACTGAGCCATCTTACCTGCCACCAGTATTCGATTCTCACCAAGGGTTCCTTACTCTGTCTTTTGCGTTGGTTAGCATCTCTCAACCTCACCTGTTGAAGACTTTAGGATGTGGGCATATTTGGAGACAGAGGCTAAATCAAATGAAGCCATGAGGTGAGTCCTGAATCAGACTGAATAATGTTCGCAGGAGACAAGGAACACTGGACACAAATAACTAAGGAAAGAAGATAATGTGGAGACATAGGGAGTGGACAGACCTCTGCAAGCCAAGGAGAGGGACCTGAAACCCAATTTCTTTCACAGCCCCAGAAGGACTCAACACTGCAGAACCCTTAATCTCAGGCTTCTATCTGCAGAAATATGAGACAACGAATTTGTCGTATACGCCACCCAGTCTAGAGCACTGATGATGGGAGCCGTGACAGACTCATCTACCTAGAACTCTTGTACCCAAAGAAAATTGGATCCCCGTATCCCACATTGACTAATTGTGTCTGGGCTGTTCATTTCCTGTGTTTACCTACATGGGCAGACTAATGGAGACAACGAAGAAATGATGCATTGACCCATTCAGGAGAATTATTACTGGTGAAACACTCCCTGTTTGTGTCAGCAATGAGATAAGGCTCAGTGCAATGATATAAATAAATGGCTGTACTGGGTGTTTTGTAAACACCATCTCAGTCTACCCAGCCACCCAGCTGAGAGGCACTGTTACCCTCAGGTCACAGAGGTAGAAATTGAGACTCTGAGGTATTTACGGGAATTTCCAAGGATATACTCCTAATCAGACTGGGGGCTCAGCAGGTGCCCATTGTCCATCAGTTTTCTTCTTCTGCACAGCGTGAGCTGCAGAGCCTCCTAACCAATCTAGCAGCGGTGAATGGAACCATTTCTCTTGTCACTGGTCAGTACGAGGATGAAAATGTAATCTGGTGTGTGCAGTGGGAGTGGAGAAGTCAGATAAATGGGTTCTTCTCCATTAAAAAAGACATCTACAAAGCAGTAACTCCTCTCCTGTTGCTAGATGTTATACAACCCACATGTGACGTCACAATGGTAACTAAAACCTGTGACAGGTAGAGGGGAACCAGAGCTGATGGCATTGATTTGCCGAAGCTGACCAACCCAACAGGGCTCTTGCTCCTGTTTCTCACTAGAAAATCATTCCCTTAATGTTGAGCACTTCTGTGTTGCTTTGGGTCCTTACAGGAGACGTTTACTCCAGATGCTAACTGTACAAGTACACTTTGATTTCTCTCTCATAAGAGGCAGTTTTAAATAGATTATGAAAGCCAGTTGCTTCAACTTTACTGGCCTGCAGAATTTCAACATCCAACACATCATTTTTTTTTTTTGTTTTCTTTACTCTCTGAAGAAAGAAATTGAAGAAGAGCTCAGAAGATGGAAAGATCTCCCATGCTCATGCATTGGCAAAATTAATATAGTAAAAATGGCCATCTTGCTGAAAGCAATCTATAGATTCAATGCAATTCCCATCAAAATTCCAAATCAATTCTTCATACAGTTAGAAAGAGAAATTCTCAAATTCATTTGGAATAACAAAAAATCCAGGATAGCAAAAACTATTCTCAACAATAAAAGAATTTCTGGAGGAATCACCATCCCTGACCTCAAGCTGTACTACAGAGCAATAGTGATAAAAACTGCATGGTATTGGTACAGAGACAGGCAGGAAGATCAATGAAATAGAGTTGAAGACCCAGAAATGAGCCCACACACCTATGGTCACTTGATCTTTGACAAAGGAGGTAAAACCATGCAATGGGAAAAAGACAGCATTTTCAGAAAATGGTGCTGGTTCAACTGGCTGTCAACATGTAGAAGAATGCAAATTGATCCATTCTTTTTTTTTTCTAATGGTTATTTTTTTATTTGCTTATTTGGTGGGGAAGGTATGTCCATCGTCTAGTAGGATTTTTGTCAAGATCTTCTTCCAGGAACTGTGTGACTACATGGGTTCTCCTAAACCGAATGCAAGGTTAAAGGGTGAAACTCTTCAGCCATTCTTTGAAGGACTGTTACCCCAAGACAACCCACACAACACCTGGTTTGCCATTAACTTCTTCACATCCATAGGCCTTGGAGGTTGACGGATGAACTTCGAGAACATCTGAAAAATACACTCAAGGTCATTCATTTGTAGGCCGGAAACCAGAGCTGAGCAAAAGAAGCCAGCGCTGACATTCCTGTCTTAGCCTGTTGGTTTAAATTCAACCATTCTTATCTCCGTGTACAACACTCAAGTCCAAGTGGATCAAGGAACTTCACACAAAACCAGATATGTTGAAACTAATAGAAGAGAAAGTGGGAAAGAGCCTCAAACACATGGGAATGGGGGAAAGTTTCTGAACAGAACACCAATGGCTTGTGCTCTAAGATCAAGAATAGACAAATGGGGCCTCATAAAATTGCAAAGCTTCTGTAAGGGAAAGGACACTGTTAATAGGACAAAATGGCAACCAAGAGATTGGGAAAAGATCTTTACCAGTTCTACAGCTAATAGAGGGCCAATATCCAATATATACAAAGAATTCAAGAAATTAGACTACAGAGAAGCAAATAGCCCTATTAAAAATGGGGTACAGAGCTAAACAAAGAATTATCAACTGAGGAAACTCGAATACCAATAAGCACCTGAAGAGATGTTCAACATCTTTAGTCATCAGAGAAATGCAAATCAAAACAACCCTGAGATTCCACCTCATACCAGTCAGAATGGCTAAGATCAAAAACTCAGGTGACAGCAGATGCTGGCAAGGATGTGGAGAAAGAGGAACACTCCTCCATTGATGATGGAATTGCAAGTTTTTACAAACACTCTGGAAATCAGTCTGGTGGTTCCTCAGAAAATTGGACATAGTACTACCTGAAGACCCAGCTATACCACTTTTGGACATATACCCAGAAGATGCTCCAACATATAACAAGGACATATGCTCCACTATGTTCATAGCAGCCTTATTTATAATAGCCAGAAGCTGGAAAGAACCCAGATGTCCTTCAACAGAGGAATGGATACAGAAAATGTGGTACATTTACACAATGGAGTATTACTCAGCTATTAAAAACAATGACTTCATGAAATTCGCAGGCAAATGGATGGAACTTGAAAATATCATTCTGAGTGAGGTAACCCAATCACAAAAGAACACACACAGTATGCATTCACTGATAAATGGATATTAGCCCAAAAGCTCAGAGTACCCGAGATATAATTCACAGACCATATGAGGTTCAAGAAGAGGGAAGACCAAAGAGTGGATGCTTCAGTGCTTCTTAGAAGGGGGAACAAAATACTCATAGGAGGAAATACAGGGAAAGCCATCCAGAGACTGTCCCAGCTGAGGATCCATCCCATATACAGTAACCAAACCTGGACACTATTTTAAATGCCGGGAAGTGCTTGCTAAAGGGGGCCTGATATAGCTGTCTCCTGAGAGGCTCTGCCAGAGCCTGACAAATACAGAGGCAGATGCTTGCAGCCAACCTTTCGACTGAGTGCAGGGTCCCCAATGGAGAAGTTGGAGAAGGGACTGAAGGAACTGAGGAGGTTTGTAGCCCTGTGAGAAGAGCAACAATGTCAACCAGCCAGACCTCCCCTCCCCCCCACTCCCTCCAGAGCTCCCAGGTACTGGGCCACCAACCATGAAGGGACCCATGGCTCCTGCCACGTATGTGGCAGAGGATGGCCTTGTTGGACATCAGTGGGATGAGAGGCCCTTGGTCCTGTGGGGGTTTGATGCCCCAGTATAGGGGAATTCCAGGGCAGGAAGGTGGGAATGGTTAGGTGCGTAGGGGAGCACCTTCATAGACGCAGGGGAGCACCTTCATAGACGCAGGGGGAAGAGGGATGGAATAGGGGTCCCCGGAGGAGTGACCTGAAGAGGGGATAACATTTGAAATGTAAATAAAGAAAATGTTCAATAAAAGAAAAAATGGGATAAAATGTACATTGAACCTGTATTAATTACATCCATAAAGTTGTTTGCCTATTACCACTGCCAAACTTCAGACGTAGTCTGTCACTCTGTACTCTAATTCTGGGCCTGTAAGTACCTGTTCTGTCTCCCCAGGCCCTCCTGACCCTCACTCTCCTGTCTGACTCTGGGAATTTCATTTCTGCCAAGCATATCATGCAAGCAGAACCATACATTCTTATCCTTTTGTATCTGGCTCATTTCATTGCGTCTAGTGCTATCCAGAATCATCCACCTTGGAACATGTGTCAGAACGTCCATCCACTTTAAGACCAAGTAGTATGACATTTAATAGAGCACACTTTACTATCCACGTGTTACTGAGGGACATCTGGGTATTTCCCACCTGCGTTTGAATGAGAATGGCCCCCATAGGCTCCTATGTTTGAAAGTTATTCCTCAGTTCATGGGATTCTTTAGAGAAGATCAGGAGGTGTGTTCGTGCCATTCCCAGTTAGTGCTCTCTCTCTCTCTCTCTCTCTCTCTCTCTCTCTCTCTCTCTCTCTCTCTTTCTCTCTCTCTCTCTCTCCCCGCCTCGTGTTTATAGAACAAGATGTAAGTTCTCAGCTATTGCTCCAACGCTGTGCCTGCCTACTGCCATCCTCCCCGCCATGATGGTCATGGACTCGCTTGCTAAAATGTAAACCCAAGCAAATGCTTTCTTCTGTAAGTTTCCTTGGTCTCTCTTTTTCACAAAGCCTGGCAATGTTGAGCTTCTTTTCACACAGTCTTTGTTTATTTGTGTTTGTTCTCTGAAAAAACTGGCTGTTGGAAACCGTTGCTCAGCCCTGATGTGTTGTTCACTGGCTTCTGCTTCCACCGAGTTTTCGATCCTCTCCCTACATTCTTGTGCTTCATTCTTAGCAGATAATAATTTCTACAGGTTTTCTCCCATTCTATGAAGTTAGTTTGTTTGTTTGTTTGTTTACCTCTGTTGATAGTGTTCTTTGACAATGGCATTAATTTCTCTATTTTTTTAAAATTTCTGTGTATGTTTCTATGTCTGCACATGTGTGCGCGCCACATGTATGAAGTGGCTGTGGGATCCCCTAGGGCTGGCATCACAAATGGTTGTCTCATGTGTGTGCTGGGGACTGAATGCCAGTCTACAGTGTTTACCTCTGAATCATCTTTCCAGTCTCAAAAATAACAGCTTTTTAAAGAAGAGTTTCCAAAAGTAAGTAAGCCATCAATTCTTCCAAATGCTCTGCAGTTTATCTCTGAAGTAAGTTAGCCCACCAGAGCTGGATGCCAAGTCCAGTTTGTGTTCTTCTCCATATGTGCTCATTCACCGAACCACTCATCAAGTAAGTGTTCAGCACTTAGGGTAAGAGCTCCTGTCATAGCTCTGCAAGGCTATGCTAAGAGATTTTTCCAAATTGCACGTTGCCACTTATTTAAGGAACATAAAAAAATAAAAACCAACCCAACAAAAGCAGGCAGGTAGACTAATGGAACAGAATCAAGATCTCAGAAATAAACCTGCATAGCTACAGTCACTTAATATTCAACGAAGCATCAAAAGCATTCATGGGGGGGGGGGTGCTCTTCCATTAACAGGGCTGGGAAACCTGGATATCTATATATTAATGGCTGAAGCTAGATCCCAAAGTCAACTTAAAATAGATCAAAGACCTTCAGGTAAGTCCTGAAACTCTGAGGAGTATACATTACGGGCCACAATATGAAGGCTCATCACAAAGTAACCAGAAGATCCATATGATCTGGTTATTTGACTCCTGGGAATGCATCCGAAGGAATGTAAGTCACATGACCACAGAGAGGCCTCCACATCCATGTTTATTGCTGGCAGTTCTCAAAGATAAAGAATGCAGCCAGGCTACATGTCCTGCAACCGCTGACGGATAAAGGTGATGTGTGTACCTGATGGGATTTTTCATTCATCTGTCTGTACAGATAAAATTGTGTCATTTGCAGGAAAATGAGTGGAACCAAGGATCGCTGTGTGAAACAAGTTAAGCCAGTTGCAGAAAGACAAATATTAAGTTCTCTCTCATATGGAGAATCTAAATTTAAATATAAATTTGTATAAGGTCTGAAAAGACAGTTCAGTCAGGAAAGTGCTTGCTGCACAAGCATGGGACCCTGAGCTGAGTTGGATCCCAAGAAACCTCTGCTAAAAAGAAAGAAAAAAGAAAAAAGAAAAGAGATGGGGATGGCATTACCTGCTCATATTCCCAGTCTGGTGAGGCAGAGTGACAGATCTCTGTGGCTCACTAGCAAGCCAGGAACACTTAATCTGTAAGTTCTAGGCCTACTTAAAGACCCTCGCTTAGAAAGCAAAGTGAATGGCACATAAAACCCAAGTTTGTTCATTGGCCTCTAGACGTACTCTGTTTTAAGGCTCTTTTAATTGTCAAGCTAAAATTGGTTTTGTCTCTTCTACAGTATTTATTGTAAGTTGCACTGACTGTATAATTTCCAATTATGTTAGTGTGTTGAAACCTGGCATGTCTGTTACAGGGGTCTATCAACCAGCTTTTGTCTCACAGCCCTGAGTATTTGAAAACCTTGGTTCTCTGAAAAAAGCTTGAAAGTGCTGGAAGAAGTGAGTTAGGCTTTAAGCAGAAGCAAGAGGGTAGCAGGCTTGATTATTGCTGGTATAACAGCTTTAATTCCATTAATAGCTAGCACCACTGCTTCTGCAATAGCATTGACACAGGGAGTTAAAACAACTATTTTTGTTAGCCATCTAGCAAAAAATGTTACTAATGTATTGAGTATACAACAGGATTTATATAGGTATCTGGAACAACGAATGATGCTCTATAACCCATTCAAATTATCTGAAGGAGGTTCAGGGTTCAAGAGTGAGGAGCCATCCCAAGTGTCATGACAAATATTATTGGAGTACTGTTACTTTTGAAATTCACAATGTTTGTCATTATAATTAGAAAAAAAAGTTTAAAGACACCTGTAGGATATTTGGCATAATCCTAACACCTCTCTGGGTGTGTTAACTTTGCATAGTGAGATTATGAATTTAAAGAATGCTGCTCTGTTGGCCTTTGATGCTGCAGATAATGCAGATAAAATTATCCATGGCCAGAGCTCAGCATTTCCACTTTGGACAAACCTCAGAAATGGCATATATAGCTTGATCAGGCTAGCCCTTCTTGTCCTGGGAATACTTTTATTCCTGGCCATCATGTTAAAGCTTATCTTTAACAACATGCTGGCAGCCAAAGTACATGGCTTAAACCTGAAAATGGACCCCCAGACAAAGCTATTAAATTAACAGGCTAGCAAGCCAAGGATGGATAAGATTCTGCACAGAGCCTTACCAACCAAAGACAGAAGTTCATTGCCTTTGATAATGCACATTCCATGGAGGGTAAGGAAGGCATTCTTGTCAGAATGACCTAAGACAGGCTCAGTCTTGTTAACAAAAAAGGGGGCGAGGTGGAGAGCCTTTGGGGCTGCTTGGCAAGAAGCTGACATGGGCCAAGGACAAGGAAAGGGGCTGCTTGACAGGAATATAACATTGGCCAAGGACAAGGAAGTAGGCTTCAAGCAGGAATCTGACATTAGACTAGAACGAAGAAGTAATTTCAGGTAGGAGTCTAAATCATAGGCTACAACAAAGATGTAATCTCAGGCATGAATCTAAATATTAGGCCAGAACAAAGAAGTAATTTTAGAAAGAAATTTAAAATTTAGTCTAGAAAAAGGAAGTAGTCTTCAGACATGAAAATGACCTTGGGCTAGGACAGGGAAGTAGGCTCAGATTCTTTGGTCATCCTGACAAGCCTTTAGAAACAGTGATCACAGGAGTGTTTGTGCAACTGGGTTTAATGCTTTGCTTTTCCTTTGACTATTTGTGTTTATTGTCTTGCTTGTTCCTTGACTATTTGCATCTATTGTATTGCTAGACCCTTAGCCTAGAACTGACCTTAATACATGCATGTAATCAAAATGGTATAAAAGCATAAAGGAAGAGAGAGTATAGGATAGGAGGGTCTAGGGAGGGGAAAGGAGATGACATCTGTACTGTAAATAAATAAAATATTCGATAAAAAAAGAACAGTTTAGTGTGTTAATATATATGAGTTTCTCATCATGGACACAAAGCTCTCCCTTACCTGCTGATCCTGGGGTAATGTGCACCGTATACCTGTGCATCCTGGCTTCTCACCAGGGCTGCTAGAAAGCCTCGCACACACTTGCAGGAAATTTCAGGAAGGCAGATTGGGCATTCTGATGTACTTCTAACGTAGCACACTCAGTTCCAGGCCATCTTAATTTTCCTATCTCCTATTTCCTTTGCCTCGTTGAAAATCAGTTTGTACAGGTATGATAGAACAAGCCTGCAGTTTCATCCACTCAGGAGGCTGAGGTAAGGGGGGGGGGGGGTCAAGAATTTAAGGCCAGCCTGGGCTAGGGAAGAATTTAAGGCCAGCCTGGGCTAGGGAAGAAGGTCCTTCTTAAGTAAATAAACAGAATAAATAAACGAGTTCTTCTCGGTTTTGTTATATACACCCCTTTGCTCTGCCTTAAAGTCTTTTACAAAGCAATAAAACAATAGTACAGGAATAACAAAATACCACTTTATATTATCCTTTTGGAGGACCCAATACAAAATAAAATGTGGATTCTTGCCCAAAAGCTGTTAAGAATTTCAGGATGGCAATGACAGACTATTAGAGCAACATCTGGCCTTTCTGACTGTGGGCTTGGTCTCACAGCCAAGAAGCATCTTGCCAATTCTAATCCTCAAAGAGGTTACGAAAGTGGCATTATGTCTTTTCATCTCTTAAGAGCTTTCAAGAATGAAGGAAACACTGTAAGTGTCGAAGATGTCTATATTAGAACAGAAGCAGAGAGATCGGACAATTAAAGCTAACTTAGGGAATTATTTCTGTCTAAATTAGGGAGATTTGTTTGTTTTTACTGTCTAGACAGTTGTTTTCTTGGTTCATCCTCTGGTTCATCTTTCTTAACATTTTTTGTGAGAACTTCATACAAATATATACTATATTTGAAACATTTCTGCCAACCCTGTCTCCTCTCCAACTCCTCCTATGTCCCCATTCCTTCTCAAAGGTACAACCTTTTCTTTATTATCTTTGCGCGTGTGCGCGCACACACACACATGCACGCACACACACACATGCACGCACACATACTGCTTATATTCACATATATTTAGGGCTGACCACTTGGAATCAGGTAATGTATCAGGAGCTCAGGAACTTGTCCCTGGAGAAGACTGATTCTCCATGTCTTAGCATCTTTTACATAGCTACTTTCCCCCCAAAGTTTTAGCATGATGCTCTTATGTGATAAGCACTCAAAGTTCTTACTGCCCAGTGGGGTAGTGGGTGGATGCACACAGGTAGCTATGGTTAAATGTGGACTGTCCCCTCTAAAACCCATGCTGAAGTCTGGTCTCTAGTGTAGGAGTGTCATGGAGCAAAGTCTTCAAAGCTGTGTGGGTCTTCCTATGGATTCCTGTCACTCACAGGACTGTGATTATCTTTCTGTCCTGGGTGAGCACTTGGAGCCATGAGCTGAAGCAACATTAAGTCTTTATCTGATTGCATTTGCCCATCCTGGGCTCTCCCGCCAGAATAAATCACTTTTCTTTGCTAACTCTTGGGTAGTCTGTTATAGTGACAGGCTAAGATATTGAGCAGATTTATGAGAAGAAAAATAAAGTGATAAAGGTAGTTTGGGTTTTGCCACTGCTATTGTTTAATTTATGTGAAGGCAACCTATTAACAGAACTTCATCTGAGAATTCCTTAATCTGAGAATCTGTTCACAGACAGCAGACACTATGATCCCTCTCTATGCAGGTGCTGTTTTAGGAGGTTGGGATTAGAGCCTCAGTCTGCCTGGTCTTCATCCTCAAGAGACTAAACCTCTGAGGAATTACTAAGTATCAGGTCTGGGGTCTTGGACCTGTTTCTGATTATATCCTATAGTTTGATATGCAGGGCAATGATGCCCAACCCATAGCACCACTGGCTGGGTCACATCCTGAGTGGCCAACACGGCCTCTCATGAAGAGGATGCCTCAGACTAGCATTCATCTTCATTCCACTGATTTTAGTGCTAGAAAGATCCATGGCGTGGGCAAAGGTATCACTGAAGGATGCAGGGATGTGGCAGACACTGAATGCCTTCTCCCCTTCAGCCTCCCCTTCAGCCACTAGAAGTCTGATGGTGATTTGTTCTTTCTTTTCCTCCTGGTTTCAGGGTGTCACCTCTGCATGCCATCTCCCTTGTTTGGGTTTTGACTTGAAAAGATCTAGACTAGTGGCCTTAGGAGAAATCAAAAGACAGAAAGTTTTTCAAATAAAGAGGTGACTCAGAGAAGCTAATCTGGTCATATGTGATGGTTTGAATATGCTAGGCCCAGGGAATGGCACTACTAGGAGGTGTGGCCTTGTTGGAGTGGGCGTGGCCTTATTGGAAGAAGTGTGTCACTGTGGGGGTGGGCTTTGAGATCCTTCCCCTAGCCATGTGAGAGCCACTCCACCTGTTTGACTTCAGATGAAGATACAGAACTCTCAGCTCCTCCAGCCCCATGACTGCCTGGATGCTGCCATGCTTCCAGCCTTGATGATAATGAACTGAACCTGTGAACCTGTAAGCCAGCCCCAATTAAATGTTGCCCTTAAAAGAATTGCCTTGGTCATGGTGTCTTTTCACAGCGGTGAGAATCCTAACTAGGGCAGCATACATAAAGATGAACTGTAGAGTAGAGATACATGCAGGCAGTCTGCACAGAGGTAATTAGGGCTGGAACTGGACAGGTAGCAATGGTGTGATTGTGACAGTAACGGTGCATCCTCTCCATTTGCCATGCTTTCCACAACACTGTCCCATTTGCTTCCCTGATAATGTGTTTTTGGGAAGTACCACATTGCAGAGAATTGCAAACTGATTCTCACAGTGTTGATGAATAATTGGTAAGGGCAGCCAGGCCACTACAGAGTAAGGTGGCTGCTTCTCTTCCATCTGACTTCCTTCAGAGATGTTAGCCAACTTTCAAACCAGGAGGTGCCTAGGATCCATCCCAGAAAGTCTCAATAAGTTACCCTTAGTGTTGCCCAGGTGAGGGAGATTTCAAAGCTGACTAGAGAATTTTAGATTGCAGCTAGGTTTTATGCTTCTAGGCTGCAGCATGGCTTGATGAGAAGGCAAAGGCCTGGAGACCAGAGATAGTATGTGGACAGAATTGACAAAATCTGGGCTGGGGTGATGGCTCAGTCAGTTAAGTGCTTGCCTTGAAAGGCTAAGAGCCTGATTCCAACCTCCAGAATCCAAGTAGGTAGGGCTGGTTGCTATTTTGTTGCTGTTTTAAAGTAGCCATGTGTGGTGGGCCATCTCTAGTACTGGGGAGGTGAAGAGGGATGGATGGATTCCTGGAGATAACTGACCAGCCAACATAGCCTGTATGGCAAGTTCCAGGCCAGTGAGAATCCCTGTTCAAAAATAAAGTGGGCAGTACCCAAGGAACAGCAAGTGCGCTCAAGTGCAGGAACCTACACGCCACCTTCCTTATTTATTTACTAGAAGTGTGTCACAGAGTGTAGACACACTAAAAGGTGGGGAGGGCTAGGTTCCTCGTTTTCAAGGGGAATAGCATTGAAGAGTCTGTGGTATGTTTAAAGCCACCTGGCTTAGTAAGCATTTGCAGTGCATGCCTCATGCCACTGTGCCAACCTGCCATTAATTCCTCAAGGACTGAAGAAAGACAAGTGAACAGGTGTCACTGTTGCACAACACAGCAGTGACAAAAGAGAAGAGAGACAGAAGCCAATCAGCCTGAATGTAGGAAGGCCCTCGCAGGAATGTCTTCACACTGTTTCTCTGGGCCCCATGCTACCCTCAGGCACAGCCCTGGTTTGTATTGCTGTTTGGACTCAGGTGCACACCCTGGACTTCTAGTGTGTTCCAAACACATTACATATGTAATCCACAGCCCACATGTGTAGCATCACAGATTACCAATGAATACAGCCCGAACACATACATGGACTCTGATTTTGAGATGATTATGTTATGAATTTCTGTGCTTATTAAGGCTGTTAATTTTTTTAACTGTTTCTACTCTTATAGAAACATAAAGGTTTAACTATGGAAAACAAAGATTTTTAACAGTTATTTGCCACCATCCCTTGGCACGTATCAATAACCTTAGATTATATGTGTTAGAATATTTGATTCAAAAAATTGTTAAGTAAGTTGTGGAGTTAAATGTCATAAAAAGTTGCTCAATGAATTTTTACTTGGAATTAGTACAGAATTTCCAACAATTTCTGAGCTGGCCTCAAATATATTTCCGCCATTCTGTACTACACATTTATATGATGTACTGTTCTTAGCACTAACAATTATAAAATCAAAATATCGATTGACTCTGAAAAAATATGAAGAGACTCTATGGCCCACAGCCAAGATTAATTATGTAAAGCATAAGTAAGCATGTCTCATTAGTATGCAAATTTGCTTTCATATTTAATAAATGGTAAGATTACATGTATAGCAAAGAATGATTTTAAAATAAATTCCTTTCTGATTTATTATTAGTAAATGTTTAATTTGTCCAACAAGGTTTCTATGCCTGAGGGACAGAAAAAAGCTGATCAAACAAAAAGAGGTTGTGAGTAGCCAAAGCTTGGGCAGCTTAGCCTGAGAGTCTGGAGAGGTGGAGCAAGCATGGAAGGTGGACATGCCTGTGGTAGGCAGGTGAGAAAGGACTGTGAGAACCTGAGACAGGAAGAACTTTGAATTTCAAAGAGAAGGGACACGCTGTTATTTCTACCCGTGGTATTACAGAGCAGCCCACCTCTGCTTTGGAAGGGCAGAATAAATAAATGTTGAACAAATACACTGTGCCTACTAATCACAAATTAGGAAGTTCTTTGAATTACATTCAATACCGTTAAACATTTGGAGTCGTGTAAGGGCAAACACAGCACACAGAAAGCAGTCTGTGTGACTCTAGGTAAGAGCTATCTTTAAGGTGGACCCCCAGAATACATGAAAGCCTATGATGTTTATGGAGAGGAGAGGGGACAACCTGACAGCTGCGAACTTCAACCTGTCCTCTCTGGGTTCCGACTGGTTTCAGTAAAAGCAACAAGGGATTTTCAAAGCATCATGGAGGACTTATACCCCCAAGCTTCATAAGGACTGGTCTTGCATTCTGTTCTGCTTTCTTGGCTGTCATATATCCTTTCTCCTCCCTGTCCTCATCCTTTTGGTCAACTGGGATCAGGATAAGAGAGCAGCACATTGAGGTATCTGCTGAGAGATATCAGACTCTGCCTCTGTCCTTCAGTCTCCCTGTATTCTTGGGATAAAGCTGTTTGTTCCAGGCAAAACCAGAAAAGCTGATGTGTGCCTTGGAACTGACCCCGAGGCTTACCTGCTAATGTTCTCATGCTTCTGGTGCCCTACTCAGAGGGAAAACTCAGAAGTTTTAAAGATTTGCACCTTAAATAAGGGCCAGGGCTGGGGGTGATGTCTCTACAAGCAAGAGGACCACAGTGGAGACAGACTCAGACACAGCAATGGAGATCTCCTGCTGTGGGTTAGAGTTGTACAAAGAAGTGTGATGAGGGTTTAAAAAGAGAGATGACACACATATGGCAGGAAGACAGACAGTAGGAATGTTTCCAAAAGGAGATGGTGGCGTTGGAATTTCAGAGGAATGGGGAAACACAGGTATATGCAAAAAACAAGGAACATTTCAGAGAAGAGAGCAAAGAGATGGAAGAATGGAGGTCACTCTAGCACTACAGACATCCTGTAACCCATAGCTAAACTGCAAGTAAGATACTTCAGTGGGAACTGGGACAGGAAACAGGAGTGACTTGCACGATTAGAACACATGGAGTCCTTCCTACTTCAGTGGGAACTGGGACAGGAAACAGGAGTGACTTGCACGATTAGAACACATGGAGTCCTTCCTGCCTCTAACACGAGCCCTGGAAGATGTGCCTTTGCCTCACGTGAGACCTGCATTGCTGCTGTTTCTTTGTAGAGATCCATATCCTGAGACGCTACGTATATGCCAGATGGGATGGCCATCTGTAACTCCATCCCTGGAAGGAAGATCCTCAGAGCAAGCTGGCTAGACAGAGTAGCTATATAGAAGAATATGAGTTTAACTGAGAGACTATTATCCCACGGGAAAACAAGACAAGGGGGTAATGAAGATTCTCAACATCAAGATGAGTGTCCAAATTACATCTACGCATGCCCCAATATGAACATACATGCATACCCCACACAAGAAGATGAGAAGAAAAAGGGGAAGAAGAAGGAGGAGGAAGAGGAGGAGGAGGAAGAAGAAGAAGAGGGGGAGGAAGAGAAGAAGAAAAGGAGGAGGAGAAAGAGGAAGAGGAGGATGATGAGGAGGAAAAGGAGAAGGAGAGAAAGAGGAAGAGGAGGAAGAGGAGGAGGAGAAGGAGAGGAGGGGGAGAAGGAGAAGGAGAGGAGGAGGAGAAGGAGAGGAGGGGGAGGAGGAGAAGGAGGAGGAGAAGGAGAGGAGGGGGAGGAGGAGAAGGAGGAGGAGAAGGAAGAGGAGGAGGAGGAACAGCAGCAACAAGAACAACAAGAACAAAAACAAAAGAAAACAAAGAAGTAAAGTAAGAGCCAGGACTACCTCCCAGGTGTACCAGCAGTGAGAAATAATAAAGAGCTTCTGAGGCTGGTGAATACACCTGTGAGGTTTGCGTATTGAGGAAAGAGGCACTATCGAGTCTAGCATAGTTGACTAGTTGAGCGGAGTGGACATTTGTAAAAATATTTACATAAATGGATGCCATATACGGAGATATGTACACACCTATCCAATAGATATACATTTCTCCAATACCTACATGTATGTTATATTTATTTTATTACATTAATTATATTATATTCATGTATATATGGAGAGAAAGATACACACACACACACACAAACACACACAAAATTTAATTGGAGTTATTTTTTACATCAGGCAATGCCCCTCCTAGAAGCTATAGGTTACCAAATAAAAAGCCCAGTGCCAAATGTAGGATATCCTAGCTCAAGTTCTTAATCATAGATTTCCTAGAGATCCTCATAATACAGGCTACTGCCACTGCTCTGGGTAAAATCCGATTGCTGAAGACACCACATATTTTGATCACAGGTCATGGAGAAATCAAGTTGGTACTGACCAGGACTCTTCCTCTCTGCTAGCTAGCTTTCATATCAAGGAAATGTGCTATATAAGCCGGCGACAGGAGCAAACATGCCAACAATGATTTTACCCAGTTATAAACTCTGTGAATGGCAATAATGACCAGAGTGGCATGATATACCCATGGGTGCGATGGTGCCACAAGTGTTATTGGGGGGTAACCAAACACTTTCTGATTGGATAAAACCCCTGCTCCACAGGAACAAACTCATTCCTTGTGCCATAAATGTTGTCAAGAACATATAGGCCACAGAGGTGAACTTACTGTTGTTCTACAACAACAAACTTCTCTGTAAATCCCCTATACCCGTAGAGGGGTGCAGCTCACAGATCTCATCAGAGAAGCTTCTTTGTGTAGTCGACGGGGTTAACACAGAAACTCACAACTGAACCAAGTGCAGAAAGTATGCACCAGCACAGTGCCCAGACACTGTAAGTGCCCAGACACAAATGTAGCATCTGTCACCTCCTCAAAGGCTCATCGTGGAAGACCTGAGCAGAACAGTGTCTTCTGGACACAACGGGGCCACTGCATCCATAACTCACAGGGGCTGTGGTTGTACAAGGCAAGTCAGTCAACATTCCAGCACGGTGCAGCGAGGTGCTCATGAGCCCCCGTGCCTCCAGAGTTATGAGTAGTTGATGCTTCTGGGAAAAGGAAAGACAGTTTCCCTTAAGGGTATGGCCTCCGGTAGGGCAAGCACGTTCCTGGATAGTCCTATACTCAGGAGTGTGATAACACAAATTAGGCCCAATGGATTTTAGAAAAAGGAAAGGGAAGACTTCGAGATGGAAGAAAGTGGGGCGATGAAAGATGGATCTTGGCGGAGTTGGGAGAAGGGGGGATGAACATGATCAAAAGATATTGTACAAAACCCTCAAAGAATCAATGGAAATATATCTTTATAAAGAAGATCCTCCAAATAATAAGATTGTGGGCTAGTAATCAAATACAAAAACTAAATTAGAAGAAAAATATTCAAAATTGACCATCCCTAGAGTTTTATTTTATGAGCACAGGTGTTTTACCTGCATGTATATCTGTTGGGTTAAAGTGGGGAGTCCCGCGTCCACCCCACCACAGACCGCTCAGGGAGGAGGGCCATGGGAAGTTTGATTACTATCTACTCCACACAGGCGCTGGGTGGGTGTCGGGCTATGGGAAGCCGCAGGACCCCGCTCCGGGGTTGGGGGAGCACAGTCTGAGGTCTCTGGGGACTGCTGGGGTTGGCTAGTCTGGTTCTCAGGCTTTTGGGCACCCAGGCGCTGGGAGCCACAGAAGAACTGAGAACAAAGAGGGGGCGTGGGCCGGATTGGCCCACTGCCTCAGAAGGGGAGAGGGGGAGAGAAGCTCCAGCTGCGCCCCACGGGGAGAAGTCCTTGGCTTGGTCTCTACAACTTGCTTGGACTGGTGGTTGCCATGGCTGGAAATGCAAAGAGGTCTTCTGCGGGAGATTAGATGGCGGCTCCGTAGGTGAAGGCCTTCTCCACTCTTCCCCACGGCAGATCTCGATGAAAGAGAAACAGTCCATGGTTTTAAGGCTTTTATTGTCATGGTGGAGAGTAAATGAGTAAAAACCCTAGCCCAGTTTCTCAGGGCTAAATACCTTTTGCAGGGAGGAGTGTCTGGGAAGGAAAGTTTAATTGGCTAAGCCCTTCTGGCCTTCAGGTACCTCATTAATATGGAGATCTGTCTTGAGGCTCCATGGCCTGTAGTCACACACACCCTCTACCTGTGGAAGGGCTAATAGGGGTACTGCCCTTACGTGACTGAAAGACACAAATTTATGGAAGGCTGCGGCCTCATGTCAGGAGCCTGGAGTCTGTGAGGGTAGCAAAACACTTGCGGTCCCTTAGGGTCACCTGTGGTCCCTCAGGGTCACCTGGGGCCTCTCAGGATAACCTGGGGTCTCCGGTGGTTTCTAGCCAGTGCTCAACCAGAAATCAGGCAGCCTTTCACCGTCCCACATATATCTATGTACCTGGTGCCCAGGGAGGCCACAAGAGGGTATTGGATACCCTGAAACTAGAGTTATAGATGATTGTAAGCCACCATTTGGGTTCTGGGAATCAAACCCCGCCCTCCGGAAGAGCAATTAGTCCTCTTAGCTGCTGAGTTATTTCGCCAGTCACAGGCCTGAAGTTTTAAACGAAGAAAAACAATAGATATGATACAAATGCAGAGAAATGGAAAAGCATGCAACATAAAGACGTAAAGTAGGTCAGCATAGGACCGGCAAGATGGTTCTGTGGGTAAAGGCACTTGCCAGCAAGCTTGATAACCTGAGTTTGATCCCTAGGACCCACATGGTGGGAGAGAAGAGACTCTTACAACTGCATCTTCACCTCCACACACACTGTGGAAAGTGGATACCCACACCGTCACATATGAATACATAAAAATGAAATTAAATCTCCTTACAAATATGCAACATAGATTTGTCTACCCTGCACAGTGCTTGATGCTTCGGTAAGAAATCTCGGGATCTGACAATTTTCTTGAGTTGTAAATTTTTTTTTGAGTTTAAATTGAAACTGAGAATCATAAAGTCTAACAGAGCAATAACAAACAGTAATAAATTGAAAGAGTACGAAAGAACGGTTTCTTAAAAGACTCCAGAATGTGTCTTTTCCTGAGAGGTCTGTCTAATCAGTTTCTCCAGGAGTGAGGTTTGCCAGCCCTGTAAGCCGCTGGGGTGCATGTGAGACAGAAGTACCCTGTAGGCACACACACCTCCCTCTTGCTTTCTGTTGTCTCTTCCCTCGTTTATTGGCCTTCCCACCTTCTCTGCAACTGCTTCACCTCTGAGAAAGGGTTCCTGTTCTGTGTTTATAGATGACAAACAAGAATAAGTGTGCTCTCTTCAGAATCTGGTCTCAGTACTAAATGTGTCTTAGGTGGGTGGCCCCTACCCTTAATTTAACAAAGACAAGCAGGCCATCTTGCCTTTGAATGTGTGTTTTAATTTTAATGCATTTCCTTAGTTTGTCTCGAAGCCTTGTCTTTCATTGTCTCTCTAACATCCCTGACAGTGTCACCCAACATCTTGGTTCTGACTCTTCCGTTTGCCTTCACTGGACAACCTAACTGCTGGTCCTTACGCTGATTTCAGAAACACAGACCTAACTAGACTTCTGATTTCAGAACATGACGGGGAACTCCCTGTGAGGCAGTCAGAGCCTTGAGCGAGGGAAGAAACCTGCTTACATTTGGCACACTCAGTGGAAATGTGGACACCGAAGACTGCAGAGTGGTGCTCACCAAGTTTCAAGGCAGAGCTAGGGAAGGAAAATTCTATCCTCACACTTCTTGACTGTGCTTCGTACTTGAGTACCTCAAACATTTGAATCCTTACCTAAAGGGAAGGTGATAGTTCTGCAGAATTGCCACAGTTAATTCATAGCAAGGTCCTTCTTGTTTTAACCCTTCAATGCCTGGAACCTTGATGGTGTCCCCTCCTACTGCTGACTTTAGATTCTGTTCTCACTATATGACTGATTGCATTAAAAATGGACAATATTATAAGGACTTGGAGATAACTTAGAAAGCATTTTCTTCGAAAGCGTTAAATTCTGAGTTGGATGCCCAGAAGCTTGTGTAAGAACTCATGCATGCTGGGAATCTCAGTTCTGGGAAGGTAGAGACAGGCAGAGCCCTGGGCTTTCTGGCCGGCCAGACTGGCTTACTCTATGTTTCTAAGAGCTAGAATATGGGAAGGGGTACTGTGAGAAGCTGTTTCCTGCATGTGATATGCCTCTGCAGTCAGGAACATACCACAGCTGCGGCCACCTGCATAAGACCTGCATTGAAGCCAAACAGAAAACAGCATGAGCAAGAAAGAGACAGCTGAGAAGAAGAAGGGGGTCAATAAATATATATTGTATATATTTAGATATATAACTATCTTATATATATATTTATATGTATTATATAATAGTTATATACATATTACATATAGCATATTATATATGATATATATAATATGCTAAAAGTAAAACATGTCATTTTTAAAAGGTAGTGGCTCCTCAGGAAGGCCGCCTGACATTGACCTCTGGCCTCCAGCTGTACTCACATACACAATGTTCATGTGTATACACAGGGCTGCTGCTTGACAGAAAGTCTAGTTAGGTCTGTGTTTCTCTGAGCCTAGCACCACAGCTGAGCCACACAACACAGTTACACTGTATAAATGTTGTTTCAAACTAAATCAAATCAAATTTCATCTATCTAAAATAAAGACACAAAAGGCAACAGAGGAAAAAACGTTTCTAATTTTGCCTGGGGAAATTAAAAAAAGACAAAACAAAAACAACACTAAGTATGTTCCTAGCAGTTA
The DNA here is from genome assembly GCF_011762505.2 of Arvicanthis niloticus. Taxonomy (NCBI): domain Eukaryota; kingdom Metazoa; phylum Chordata; class Mammalia; order Rodentia; family Muridae; genus Arvicanthis; species Arvicanthis niloticus. The sequence continues at coordinate 74,671,556 of NC_047667.1, read as the reverse complement.
TGCAAACCCTTTTAACAGTTTAATTTAATTGCATGGAAAAAAACCATGCACTTAATTTTAATAATCCTTACAATTTTTTAATGCAGCATTTTAATCTTTGAAGCCTTCCAGGCACTAAATAATTGAATTTTCTAGATTTCATTCTTCAAAAATCAACCACATTGATTTAATGTTCCCATCAAAGTAGTTAAAGGAAAATATCAACAAATTAAAACAGGCAGCAGGATGCTCAGAACTGCTGTCGTGTTGCTCAGACGATATGTTCTTTCAGATGGGTACAGAGTTGTTCAGATGGCGCTGCTTCTGCTCTGGTGTGAGAGAGCCCACTGCATCAGTGCGGACACCAGCATAGTCTCACCAGGTATCCAAGGCAGAGAAGACTCCAATCGCCCGTCTTCAGCAGGAAAAATAATTTCAAAGCTTGAAAGCTGGGCCAGGTGGGGCGAGCCTGTATTCACAGCTACTTTAGTGGCTGGAGCAAGGAGAATCTTGAGTTGAAGACCTGCCTGGGCTATAGAGCAAGCATGAAGCCAATCTGGATAATTTATGAGACCCTGTCTCAAAATTAAAAATATAAAAGGGCCGGAGATAAAACTCCAACCCTTGTCTAGCTGACTCAGCACGCAAGGCTCCATGTCATGCCCAGGTTCAATCCCCAGCAGCAGCACCACTGATGATGATGATGTTGTTGTTGTTGTTGTTGTTGTTGATGATGATGATGATGATGATGATGATGATGATGATGATGACGATGACAATGACGACGATGATGAAGATGATGACAACGATGACGATGACGACAAGGAGGAAGAGGAGAAGAATGACAAAAACCTCAACAAAACTCAACTGACCATTCTGTCCTGTTCACCTAATTCTCAGTTACCTTCCCTGTGGCTCTGATAAAGTTCCCTGAAGTCAACAGTTTATTCTGGTCACAGCTCAGGGATACGGTCCATCATGACAGAAAGTTAAGGCAGCAGTATCTTGAGGTAGCTGGTTACATTGCATCCACAATCACGAACAAGGAGCCATGAATACTCGCTGCTTTTCAGTTCTCTGCCTCTACCTACACCTTAAGGACCCCATAACCCCACTCAGGGAATGGTGCTACCCACAGTGGGCAGGTCTTCCGATGTTAATTAATGAAATCAAGATAACCTCCTAGATCCATGCCCAGGTGATTATAGATCACACCTAAAGGACAATCAGCACTAAACTTCTTAACTGTTTATGGTATTTATTGGTAAACTAAAGAACTTTAGGGAATAGGTTTTGTCTCTGAAGAGTATGTTTAATAAGCCTCTGCCAGCAAAGGTTTTGAGCCCAGCCTCCTGTGTCAAGAGCCCTCTGATAAACTCTGAAGCTCATCTCTAGCTTCTTCAAGAAAGAAGTACACTGGAAAGAGTAAATTGTGTATAAGAGATTGAAAAGGGGAAGGAGGGAGGGAAGAAGGGAGGGTGGGAGAGAGGTGTACGTGTATGTGTATATGTGTGTGTGTGTGTGCACACGTGTGCATGTGCATGCGTGTGTTACAGACAGGCAATTCAATGGCTTCCTCTTACTCTCAGAAATAGGAAGCCACTGTATGATCCACTTCCAGAGACTGGAGTGTGAAAGGAGTTTCCAGAAGTCAAAAAAGAAGGAAGGAAGCCCTGGCCTTTTCCCACTGCATCTTTAGGCCTCAGCTGAAACCAGACATAGGGAGGAAGCAACTCTGTCTCAAATGGAAGACGGTTTTGATCTGAACTAGAGTAAACACTATAGGTCCTGACAGTGCTTGGAGCTTCCTAAGTAAGACTGCCTTTAAAACAGATAGCCTGTAGAAGGCAACAAAGTCTGTGCAGGGTACTCTGCCATGTCAGGAGGCAGCTCCGACAAGGCCACGAAGGAAAAAGTAAATAACCCCATGTGTTGTTTGTACCCAGTGAGATCGTTCCACTTAATAAATAGCAATGGATCCTTAAGACACAGGCTTGTTTGTTGTTACATGGCCAAAATAGATAGACTACTACATAGTCTATTCTGTTAGGGGTTGTAATGATTAAATTGACATAACAACATACTAATCCAAATACCATGCAAAAATCAACTGTAATTGTTGTTGAAAACTCTAAATAACCACACAGACATTGAGCAAATGGCCCCGTATGGCTTCAACATGAAACTCATCTGCTGTTTTCTCACACAGTAAGTCTCAATAAAACTAAAGGATGAAATGGCGACCACGCTGTCATTAACATGACATTACAACTTGTTTGGATAATGAAAACCTGGCAGACAGTACATGAGTTGCTGCCGTTTTAAACAAACACTTCCAGTTTTCCACTGGGACACAGGCCAAGTGACTAACCCCAAAGACTATTAAGGACAAAGTTTAGCTAGAGAAATAACTTTCAGTCAACCAACCCTTCAGAGGTTCCAAACTCCAACCCCTCCTTGAAAGAGTTTATGTATTTATTTGCACGTCTCTGTATATGGTTTGCACACTCGCCTGTATATGTTCACACATGTCATTGCATGTGTATGTGCATGCATACATGCATGTGTGTGTGTGTGTGTGTGTGTGTGTGTGTGTGTGTAGAGGCCTGAGACTGACATCAGATGCTTTCCTTGATCACTCTGCAGATTATGTATTGGAATCTCTCTCTCTCTGGGTCTGCAACTTGCTGGTTCAGAACCTGGATTAGTTCTGAACCAGCCAGTCTGCTGCTAGAGTTGTTATCTCTGCTTTCCCTAGAGCTAGGGTCTGAACTGCAGCCTCATGCTTGACCTACGGAAGCATCTTCCCCCCAGCCCACAAAGATGCTTTCTGTCATCATAAGCTGCTTTTATTTTATTGGAAGGATCAGTAAGCCTAACCAAATGAAGAAAATCAAGTAGACAGGAGAATACTAAATGAATTCTCCCATGCCACTTGGAATGTTTTGCAATTAAATGGTAATGACAGTGTTTACAATAGTCCAATGCTCATTATTTGATTTTGCAGTCCCTACTTACACCATAATGCAATGGCAGCGACTGGTTTTATAGAAGCAAGATATCTATCTATTCATGAGGCTTCTGCCTGTGTGAATGGACTCTATTATAAGTAAACTGGAGATGAAATAAGGATTTTAATATGATTATAGGTCAGTGGTTTTTGAATTATTAATGTATAAAACATCCCAGAGGAAATTGCTGAATATATCGTCTGTGAAAGACACAATTAAATAAACAAAAAGCAATCTACAAGCTGAAAGACACTTTGGTTCTCATGGAGTGTTCTAACACGTGTCCTCCAGCATCCAACTTAACAGGGCTGAGAGGACAACACAAAGGTAAATTAACTTCACTTCAAATCCCAGAACCTGGAGGAGAGCAGTGTGCAGGGGAGCAGTCTAAACCAGAAATGCGAACTTCAGGGATAAACAACAATGCTTAAATAAGGGCATAGAAGCACCGTAGAAAGAGATTCGTCACAGGAGGGGGTTACAAAATAGTAGAGATGTGATAGGTTTAGTTGTGATATCGTACCTATATCATAAGTCTCTCAGAGGATGAAAACAAAAACCCTGAGGTAGGAGACTGTTTTCAGTCTAAATTAGGCAATGTTCCCAACACACATGAGACTCTGGAAACCTCTGCTCATTTGCTTGTCTTTGACAGTGCAAGAGTCCCTTTACCATGATAACCAACCTCCTTATTTTCTTGACCCCTGGACCTATAGATACTCCTGTAAGCAGCTAGCTTCTCACCCTGCAATGACTGCCTGGTAACACCACATCAGACAAGACTGCTACCCTCGGCGTCATGGCACATACTGTAGAGAGACTTCCCACCTATAGCCTAGACAGGATGGCTCACAAAACTTTTGAGAAAGGAAGAAAGCAGGCTCACCCATTCTCTGATTTTTCTAAACTCTGTGTCCAACAATTCAATTTATTCACATGCTGACCACCCAAAGTGATCACAAAATTACATAGGTTGAAAAGGTCAGTCCCAAAAGATTTCCTTTATTCAGATGCCAGAGAAGCAGTGCATGGGGTAAAGAAATTGTCCCAAGGCAGAAGCCTCTGTTCCTGGGGCATTGAGATACACAACCCACTCTGAATATGGTGCTTCTGCCTGCTCAGAAGCTCTTTGAATTGTGATGCTTGCGGACTATAAAAGAGGTTTCATTATGCAGGCCTATCATTAAGTGACTGGCCTTGCTTGGTATTCCTGACTACCTGTGACCATCCAGTAGCTTGCTAGGTTTTAGTCTAGAGTAACCCCATCAGCAGAAAGCTCAGGGACAGCAGAAAGACACTTCCAATAATTAGCAAAAGACATCCCTACTGCCCTGTGGAAGACCTGATATTTTAGGATCTTTGTTCTAGGAACCAGGTGCAAAGACCAGATACATAAAGTCTCTTAGCACAAACCCAAAAAAGCCTTCCAAGATCAAGTTATCTAAGCCACCTACTCACAGTAAAATAAAAAAACAACCCATTTCCTGTCCCGCTCCATGAACTCCCACACACAATGATGATTTCAACTTTGTCCCATAAGTATCTTCTATAAGCTAATTATGGGTAAGGGACAACTGCAAAGAATATACTCATAATGTCATCTTTGGTTACCGAGTAAGCATTTTAGTTTATTGAAAGCAACTTCACACATACCTTTAATTGTCAACTTGACACAGCCTTGAGTAACTTGAGAAAAGAATTTTTCTAGACCAGACTGGTTTGTGGATATATGTCCTGGGGATTGTCTTGGAGGTAGTTGTTGTAAGAGGGTCCAGGCTACTGTGGGTGGTACCATCCCCTAAGCAGGCTGTCCTGATCTAGATGTAGAAGCTAACTAAACATGACCCTGTGAAGGAACCTCCTTCCATGGTTCCTGATATACAACCCAGGCTGTGAGCGAGCTCCCTGGTTGGAGGTAATGCTGCATGGATTGTGGAGCAGGCCTGGTTTTGGTTCCTGCCTTGAGTTCTTGCCCTGACTTCCCTCAATGATGGAGTGTGACCTTGAAGCCAAAGATAAGATTAACTCTTTCCTCCCCTAAGTTGCTTTTGGTCAGAGCATTTTTATAATACAGCAATAAAAGGAAACTAGAACAGATAATGCTAAGTGTAATGATAGAAAAGTTTAATATACTTAAAGAAAAATTAAAAATAAAACCTCATTAATTCAGATGCCACTGATTCACATTAGTGTTAAGTTAATAGAAGCTGTGCAAATTTTTATCTTGGCAAACCTTTTCCTAATGAGTTAAGAAACTAATTACACGATAATGAGTTTTATACCTGGCTGGATTCTATAGCCCTTTACCCTTTATTATACTGAACCCAGTTGAAATTCTGATTATCAGATTTGTCACACATGCAAAACTTAACAGAAGAAAATGTATTATAGAGTGCAGATGTTAAACTATTTCTACAACAAAGTCCTTTGATTTGGCTGTTTTACAAAATGTACTTAGCCAATTTGGCAAGTTTAGGTTGTTTTATTCACATACATAAGAAAGGATTGTACACTTCTCTTCAATGTAACCCTCATAGAGAATATGATCTTAGTGGTTATTTCCTAGGTAATGACATCATTCATAATAAAAACTGCATCTTCTATGGCTCCAGGAGCACTGAGATTTAAAGGTTCTTTAACAATAAAACTCTGGGGAGACCCTAAAGGTTCTGCCAGGCTATAAAACATGCTCAATTGCATTGTAAGTGGAAAGCAGATATTCTTTGTACAATACCTGCTCTAAGTAGAAACCTCTGGGATAATAAGAAACTCTGTCTCAAAAAATAAGGTGACTTGGGCTGCCATTGCTCCCCACAAAACCACAGATGAACAAAACCCCCAGTACCAAGCATGAGAAACCTTTTGAATGGTTGTTCAGGACAGTCCAAGTGATTCCCAAAACAATGCAGACTATAGACACATCCCTTCCCTGCCTCGGCTGTTGAAGGTGGGTCCTATTGCTGAACACACTGCACACAGATGATTCCAACTGAATCTGACCTCAACGCATCCTTCCTGCTGTCTAGCTTCCATGGTTCCAGAGAAATACTATACCAGCTGCCAAGAGAGGGAAGCTGTTTAACTGTCATACTCAACTGTAACACCTATGAACCATGACAATTACCAACATGGCAATGTACCCATAAAGGTGCAATCAGTGGCACCCACATGTCAGTAGCAACCAGCAGCTGTCTGATTGGATGTAAGGCTCACTTGACAGGAAAGAAATCACTCCTGGTGCTGTAAACCTAGCTAGCTTCCTGAGGCTAGTGAGGTCATGAACCTTGGGAAAAATAAGCTATTAATGCTACTTTGCTAGACCAGCATGGTTCCTTACTACATTCTAACCTTACCCTCACACACACAGATAAGTGTTGAGGTCATCAAAGAAGCCTCTCTTTACAGCACATGGAGCCATCACAGAAAACTGCAGCTGGATGCAATGCAGAAAGCAACAGATTTGAGGGAGCCCAAATACATCCACACCACAGCTCCAGCCTCTATGGCTCAGGAACATCTCAGAAGAAGGAATGAAAAGATTGAAAGAGCCACAGTATTAGTGAAGCTGCCATGAAAGTCTCTCCTAGAAATGGCAGTGTTAACAAGACAGGAACAATAGGAATATCAATGATGTGTAAATGAGAAGGTGGAGAATTTCACAGGACCCCACTCCAGACAAAGAACTTGGGGCAGCTCATGACTGTTGTGAAGAAGAGTTAACCTCTCTCAGGCATGAGTTTTCCAATACAGAATGATCAGCCTTGAAAACATGGAGTCAGCAAAGTGTGTGTGTGTGTGTGTGTGTGTGTGTGTGTGTGTGTGTACATGAATGCACATGTGTGCATAAAGACACATATATGAATATATATATAAATATATTGTATATTATATAACAAAAATAAAGAAAAAAAAGGGTAATCAACTTGAAAGGGGTCCATGGGCAGGGTTTGAGGGAGAATAGCTAGGAAGGGCTGGAGGAAGAAAAGGGAGGAAGGAAATGATATAATTCTGTTTCAGTTAAAAACATATTTTTTAGAAAGCTCTTAGATGGATCTCTGACCATTACATGCATGTACAAAGACGCAAGTTGCCAATAGTAGTGACTGAAATGAAGCTGGACTCTAAATCACTTTACTCAATAAAGTGGAGACTATAGGTAGGTTCTACAAAGATATAAATGTATTTTAATGCCCATAGTTTAAGAATGAAAGAAAGAAACAGAGAACGAATATCACTGTGAAAAAGTCTGTGTGAACATTCTGCCCAGTGTCCTTATTTCTAAGATGGAACAGACAAAGAAACTGAGATAGACATGAGACTGTGACCCCACATGGCTGTGGTCATTGAGCAAGCTCCTGGATAGAAATGTCTCCTTTCTACCACCCCAAGTATGGCTACAGTCATTTTCATAGGTTGAATTGTGTCACCTCCCAAGAGATGTGTTCCAAAGTCCCATCTAGACACATCCAGAGAAAGCAAGCCAAGAGATGGCAGAAGCAGACACTGGAGTCAATGGCCACAAGGTAAGGATTGAGAGTAACCGTAAAAACCAAAAAGGACCCTTCCCCAGAGCCCTCAGGGTAAGCCCAGTTAGGCCGACACCTTGGACTTTGCAACCTCCACAACTGAGAGTAAATAATCACTTTTGTCTAAGCCACCTGACCTGTGGCCATTTATCAAAACAGCACTCATGCTTCATATCACTGTAGAAAGTTCTATCCTGAGACAGGTTACAGTGACATGCGTCTCCACAAACCATCATGGCTAAGCACAGAAACATGCCACAGAAGAACACTGACAACATGGCTGTTGTTTCTTAGGTGGAACGTTCTCACAATGATGCACTGGTATGTGATTCTTTCCACTGGAAAGGGGAAAGAGGGTGCAAGAATCTTAAAACTACTGGTAGAAACAATAGAATAACAAATGTTAAAGTTAGAATCAAATCTGAGAATGCATATCTCAAAAGCTACACTGGGGCCAGCAAGATGGTTCAGCTAGTAAAAGCGCTGCCATACAAGCCTAAGGACCTGGGTTCAATCCCCTGAACCATGGTGGGAGAACATGAATTCTCTCTCTCTCTCTCTCTCTCTCTCTCTCTCTCTCTCTCTCTCTCTCTCTCTCTCTCACACACACACACACACACACACACACAAGTAAGTAGTTTAAAAGAGCCATATTGTAGCACTAACTCCCACTGACTACATGGCAGTGATGAACTGCCTGTCCACTGGAGGAACTCGAGTTGTGTAGCATGAAGCCCTGAACTGGATGATAGATATGAAATGACTACACACAGATGAACCAAGAGAAATAGGCATGCTTGCATGCAGAATTGTTTCCTATGTGCTGCAATGTCAGGCAGCAATCTGGAAGGAACAACCATACCCTGTCACCCCCTCCTCTGTCTCTATGTCTCTACATTCACTCATTCATCCACTTGAACAATGAGCACAGACCACACATCTTCACATGCTAGCCACCCGAGGCTTCCATGGGCCAGTGAAAATATAACACATTATTAACTTTGCTTCACAGTACATACAGTGAAACTGTGTCAGGAGGTAAAGGGCATAAAATAAGTCCCTTGTTGAGAAGTAAGTCATAAAGCTTTCCCTCAGATTCTAGCTCTTTAGTGAATTTAAGATTTTGTTCACAGTGCTAAAAGTACAGTTCAGAAGACCCAGGTATTGGTAGTTTCCTAACAGGAGGCTTAGGGTTTCTTTTTCCTCACTCAAAGGCATAGGGAATAAAAACTCAGAGAGGGGCGGAGGGCGTCTGAAGCAGCAGCATGTGTTTCCCTGGCATGCTCCATGAAGACACAACTTAATTTCCTGTTTCGCACAACCAGAGTTTGGGGACAAATAAGTGGCGTTTCCAAGAAGCTGTATAAGAAACATAGACATAGCTAGCGCACAGCCTGTGGGAAAGCTGAAAGCTGATGGAGTAGATCAAGTGCTGAGGTCAATGTAGCCAAAGCACAGTGTGTATTGGGGGATGGGTATGTCTGTGTGTGTCTACTGTTCGTATCTAGTGTGTGTTTGTGTCTTGTGTCTGTGTGTCTGTGTCTGTGTGTGTCTAGTAAGTGTTTGTGTACAGTATATCTGTTTGTGTGTCTGTCGTATGTGTAGGTGTATCTATTTGTATGTCTGTTGTATGTATGTCTCTGTATGTCTGTATGTGTCTAGTACATTTGTGTCTAGCATGTGTGTGTATGTATCTGTGTGTGTCTGTGTTGTGTGTGTATCTATTTGTATGTCTGTTGTATGTATGTATGTGTGTATGTCTGTATGTATCTAGTATGCTTGTGTCTAGCATGTGTGTGTATGTATCTGTGTGTGTCTGTGTTGTGTGTATATCTATTTGTATGTCTGTTGTATGTATGTCTGTGTGTACGTCTGTATGTATCTAGTTTGCTTGTGTCTAGCGTGTGTATGTATCTGTGTGTGTCTGTGTTGTGTGTGTATCTATTTGTATGTCTGTTGTATGTATGTATGTGTGTATGTCTGTATGTATCTAGTATGCTTGTATCTAGCATGTGTGTGTATGTATCTGTTTGTGTCTGTGTTGTATGTGTAGATGTCTATATCTGTGTATGTCTGTGTATGTGTCTGTGTGAGTTTGTGTGTGTATGTGAGTATGTCTTTGGGGCTATTGTGTATGTCTGTTTGTGTATCTGTGGTGTGTATGTGTATCTCTGTATATGTCTCTGTGTGTCTAGTATGTGTTTGTGTCAAGTGTGTGTGTGTCTCTGTCTCTCTGTGTTTCTGTGTATGTATGTGTATGGAGTTCTGTGTTGTGTGTGTAGGTTTCTTTATCTATACATGTCTGTGTCTGTTTCTGTGTGTCTAGTGTGTACTTTTGTCTATTGTGTGAATCTGTTTGTGTGTCTGTGTTGTGTGTGTCTAGTATGTGTTTGTGCCTAGTGTGTGTGTCTGTGTGAACCTCTGTGTAGGTGTCTCTCTGTGTGTATTTGTGTTGTGAGTGTAGGTGTCTATCTCTCTCCCTCTTCCTCCCCCTTTTATCCCTCCCTCTATCCTCTCTCTCTCTCTCTCTCTCTCTCTCTCTCTCTCTCTCTCTCTATCTCTCTCTCTCTCTGTATGTGTGGTGTTTCAAGTGGCCACAAATGTGCATACATTAGAAGTATTGGGCACTGATGGTAGAAACGTGCATGTGCTGAGCTCAGGTGGATACAGAACGTAAGAGGACCTGGGAAAAGGTCCTGTCATCACTGCAGGATGACCAAAGAGAAAGCCCTCTGCTAGGCCTGCATTTAAATAGCCCCAGGCTTCCTGGTGACAGAATGCTTTGTGTGTATCTATCTATTTTAACTGCAGTAAAAGAGGCCTTCAGTGAACACTACAGCTCCTTCCTCTCTTGATAGTCAGCACGGATATCCCGCCCAAGCTCAAGGATGCAGCCCAACCTCCACTGCCAACATTTCTATTTATATTTTAAAATTTCTCTTAACTGGGGCAATGGGCATCGTGTTGAATTCCACATGGAATTAAGGTCCTGTGAATTGTCTTTATAGAAACAGGATATTCTCTTTCTCCTTATCTTTGTTACAAAATTCTACAGAGATCTCTTAAACATAAAGACTATGTCTAGTTCATTACTGACATTTTATTTCTGTAAAGGGCCAGATAGTAAATTTTGAAGCTTTGGATACCATATGATTCCTGTTGTGCCAACTAGTGTAAGACAAAACAGCCATAGATCACATATAAATAAATGAGCATGTCTATGTTTTAATAAAACTTTATTTATGATATGAGGAACAGATTTGGAACAGGGGTGATATTTGCTGGCTTCTCCTCTAGTGAAATGCATCACTGTCTTTGTGAAGTAAGTGAATGCTCAATCTGCTTTGTAATTGATCAGTTTTTATTTCTTTTCCCACTCAGTTTGCTCCTCATGTTGATAATTTGGATTAAGGATTTTTTTTTCAATTGCAAAAGTTTAAGAGATGGTTCTAGAAAATACTGGGTAGGAAAACATGGAATTGAAAAACAATAAAGAGGTTATTGTCAGCTCAATTATTCCCATGGCAACTAGAACAAAATCCACTGGGAAACTAAGAAGCCAAGACAGGATGCATGCCTCTAGGTTATCCTCTCTGAGGAAAAGGGAGCTGGGGAGTATATTGGGTGCGTGTGCATGCGTGCATGCTGTGTATACATGAGTATGCATGTACATGTAGCAGGTAGAAGCTAGAGAAGGAGTTCATAAGAACAGGCATTCTTACTAACCTGGAAGCTTGCCTTTCTGGCTAAGCTGGCTGGCCATCAAACTCTCAGGACCGAGTGGTCTTCCTCACTAATGCTGGTGAGCATGTAGAACAGGGCCTGGTGTTTTACATGGGTGCTAGGAATTTGAACTCAGAGTAAGAGTCATTCCCTCCCCCCAATCCCCAGCCCAAGCACTGGGACTTATATACCCATTCCCACCACTTACCGGTTGGAATGGTAAAGGAGTCTGAATACATGCTAGCATAATGATAATAACAATAATAAATATAACGCCCTAAGTAAGCCAGGCCTTCTGTCCAACTATCCAGTCCTAAAGAGGACACGCTCAACACACAACAGCCATCATCACTAAGGACGGCTACCTGAGCACAGTGGCAAATGCATGTGATCTCCGCACTTAGAAAAAGGGGGGATGAGATTGCCAAATGTCTGAAGGTAGCTTGCACCATACAACAAGATCAGTTTGTTTTCTGTTACTCGGATAAACAACATGAACAAAAGAAACCAAAAGAAGAAAGGGCTTATTTCATCTTATAATTTACATTCACCATTGAAAGGAAGAACCTGGATGGATGCAGGAACTGAAGCACAGGCCACAGAGGAACCTGCTCACTGCCTTCCTCTCCTCAGCTTGTTTTCTTATACATCTTGGAACCACTTGCCTAGAGGTGCAGGCACTGCCCAGTGCTCTGGGTCCTCCCACATCAATCATTCATCAAAAGACGCCCCACAGAATTTCCAACAGGCATCTGATAGATGCAATTCCTCAAGTAAAATTCCCTCTTCCCAGTGAACACTACCTATGACAGGTAGACAAAAGGGCTGGCGGGGGGGATAAAGAAAGAAAGGAAGGAAGGAAGGAAGGAAGGAAGGAAGGAAGGAAGGAAGGAAGGAAGGAAAAAAGGAAGAAAGGAGAAAAGATGGAAGAAAAAAGGAAGGAAGAAGGGAAGGAGGGAGGTTAAGAAGGAAGGAAGGGAAAGAAAACATAAAAGGCCTTGTTTTAAAAAAAAAAACAAAAAAAGAAGAGAAAGAAAGTAGAGAAAATACTGCAGAGGACCCGTAAAGCAGTGTAAGCATGAGAGCAAAAAGTGTGGTTCAGACATGACATGTCTATGGAGTTCCTGGTGGCATTTGTTAGAACCACATGTAGCTAAATCTATCAGAAAATCCCAATTTCTCTGAAAATAAACAAACATTTATCCTTCACTAGGCATCTGCTGCCTCAAAGGAGGCCTTTTGTTAGTGTTAGCAGTGGGTGATAAAAGGAGTTTGGTGTAAAGTTGAACTACAGGCAATACATAGACAAACAAAGAACAGAAAGGCTTCTGCCATGCCAACGTAAAATAGTTTCCCTCTGGCACACTAGAATCATTTTTAATATTGCCATAGATTCGCCGCTATCTCTCTGTCTTCAGAAGGCATGCTGTTCGCTTGAGTATGGGTTATCCTTTGAGCGAAGCACCTGAGAAATTTCCAAGCATGAATCTTAACGGGCCTGTGGCTAATAACTTCCAGGAGAGGTGGTGTTTTCAGGAGACTTGGCTCTAGCCTGTGACATAGTCCAGCAGCTGTGGAGAGAGCCACATAGGGAGAACTGAGACCTGCATCCTAGAGTGATGTGAGATTAAATGCAGGTCCCCCCACCCGGGCAAGCTTCCAGAGGACAGGGGCTGTGACCAGCCTCCTGATAGCAACCTCATCAGAAACCTTGTTAGGGGACAAAAGAAATCACCGCATACAACATTTGGAGCCTTAACCCTCAAACTCTGTATCAGCTAACAGACCTTTGATTGTTGGTGCTTCTCTTAGTTAGAGTTTCCATTGCTGTGAAGAGACACCATGACCAAGGCAACATGTATAAAGGAAAACATTTCATTGGGGCTGGCTTACAGCTTCGGAAGTTCAGTCTATTAACATCATGGCAGGAAACATGCCAGCATGCAAGCAAACTTGGTGCTGAGAAGGAGCTGAGAGTTCCACGTCTTAATCCAAAGGCAGCCAGAAGTAGACTATGCTCTTCAAGCAGCCAGAAGTAGACTATCATCCATACTAGACAGAGCCTGAGCATACGAGAACTCAAAGCCCCCTCCCACACCTACTTCCTCTAACAAGACCACACCCACTCCAACAAGGCCACACCTCCTAACAGTGCCACTTCCATGGACCAAGCATTTAAACACATAAGTCTATGGTGCCAAACGTATTCAATCCACCACAGTAATATTATGACTTTTTTTCTTTTTTGTTTATGTTTTTGTTTGGCTTGGTTTTTGTTTTTAACATTTTCTGCTATGTAGCCCAGGCTGACCCTGACTTCACTGACTTCATTCACTATATAGTTGAAAATGAACTTGAACTCTTGACCCTGTGCCTCTGTCACCCAGGTCCTGGGATTACAGCTATATACCAATATGCCTGGCTTTTTATGTTGAAGCTGAAGTGGTACATAGTAATTCATCTCAGAGTGATGTAAAGCCAACATATTAAGAGTGAATGTGTGGCCAATCAAATCAAATGATCATTGTGGGATCATCAAAACGTGACAGCTTTTTATCCAAAAGTGGTAGAATTATTATTTCCTATGGTTCTTTGTTCTTCGACCTCTATTGTTCTCCAGTTCTTAAGAACATTCTGCATCATTTGTCAGCAATTTTTCATTACCATATCTGGAACTACATGCACTTCACTATACTTCATGCTATCCCAAAGCTCTACAGGGCAAAGGCCCCCTTACTCTGCTTAGAGCTCCAGTAACAAGATCTCAACTTCAGCAATGGTGGCTCTGCAGCCATGCCTCAGACCCCAGCAATGGTGGCTCTGCAGCCATGCTTCAGACCCCAGCAATGGTGGCTCTGCAGCCATGCCTCAGACCCTAGCAATGGTGGCACTGCAGCCATGCTCTCAGACCCCAGTAATGGTGGCTCCGAAGCCATGCTCTCAGACCCCAGCAATGGTGGCTCTGCAGCCATGCCTCAGACCCCAGCAATGGTGGCACTGCAGCCATGCTCTCAGACTCCAGTAATGGTGGCACTGCAGCCATGCTCTCAGACCCCAGCAATGGTGGCACTGCAGCCATGCTCTCAGACTCCAGTAATGGTGGCACTGCAGCCATGCTCTCAGACCCCAGCAATGGTGGCTCTTCAGCCATGTCTCAGACCCCAGCAATGGTGGCTCTGCAGCCATGCTCTCAGACCCCAGCAATGGTGGCTCTGCAGCCATGCCTCAGACCCCAGCAATGGTGGCTCTGCAACTGTGCCCTCATCACGGAATTAAGTACATCTTTGAGACTGGAAGTACAGGCCATGAACATCAGGCTGAGGCTTTACTCTAAGAACACATTTTCAGGCATGGCCGTTTCCATCTTTCTAGTCCCATCCCCTTCCAGAAAGATCTTGTAATATCAGGTATGTGACCTACCTGATTTGGCACTAGCCCATAAAAATGCCTTCCTGTCTCTGGAGCCTTGTGAGCAAAACAGTCTAAAACAGCTCTGTGCTGCTGCAGGGAAGTGATAAACAGTAGATTAGGCTGGGTGGAGAGCTAATCTTTGCTCCTTGACCCCGCCTTCCTAACAACAGCCAATGGGCTTCTCTTTGTGGTGGACTGAACATATGCTGGTCTCTTTTAGCCCCAAACAACGGAAACAGCTGTGTTTGCAAGTTATTGCTTGCCAGAACTTATTCCTCTCATACTTGTTCAAACATCTACGAGCTGAGAAAAGGCTGATGGAAGGAAAAGAGTATTCTGCTGTCCTCAAATTATAGGTAACTGGGGAACTGAGTTCATACTGACAGGAGGCAGGAAGCAAGGGTGTTTTCCCCTACAGTTCTTTCAGAACTAGAGAATGAAGTAGAATTCTGGTGGAAAATGTAAATACACATGCTCTGTGTTCTGAGAGGACATTTTTTTTTTTAATCTGGGGAGATAGCTCAGTGAGTAAAGTACTCCTCTCCAAGCATGAGAAGCAGAGTTCAACTTCCATACCCGTGTTCATAAAAAAAAAAAAAAAAAAAAAAAAAAAACCACAAGCGTGCTGGCACACACTTGTTATCCCAGAGCTGGTGAATATCCAGGGAGCAGTAGCCAGCCAGCCTAGCCTACTTAGCAAGTTCCAGGCTAGTGAAAGACCTTGTCTCACAAAACAAGATGGAGAGACACTTGAGGTTGTCCTATGGACTCCCTATGCAGATACACACACACACACACACACACACACACACACACACACACACCCCTACATAAACACACAGTTTCTGCATGACTTGCAGCCTCCACATCAATTTGAGTGTGACTCACCATACTCACCTACACTATAATCATCCTGCAAGAGAAATACATGCTTTATCTGGCAATAAAAATTCCCAGGGTGAATCAGTGAGTTCAGAACGCCAGGTTGATTGGTTTGTACCTCTGATCTCAGCATCCAGGGGCCTCCACATGTCCTGAATTACCCACTCCCTCACCCACACTGGTCCTCTTCCGTTTTCTTGCCTGCCCAATTCACACTTCGAATTCAGATTGTTTAAAGACAAGACAAGCTGGTGCTTTTCAAGAGTTTACCATTGTTTTGAATTATGAGTTGGGTCCAAGATGATTTTGAATTTTATACCAAACTTGAAGTTCTTCCAAAGCGTTTACTTTGGCAAAGAACACTGGAATGTCTGTCACACAGTAGGCACTGAATAAAACTTATGCAATCCTACTATACACACAATATATTTCTTTACAAAGTTGAAGCAGTAAGTTCTGGAAATAGGACACACAGAATCTTTAATAACACCAGGACACTAAACAGAGCCCCACCCGGCCGGCTCCATGAGTAAGTGATTTCTGCATTACCCATAGAAACATTCTATACAAATTTCTGTTCCTGGGGATATAAAATTCAGTAGTTTATCCAAAAATGTGTCAATAATGTGGGCTATCGCTGAGTTGGCAGCATATTTGACTGGACTGTAGGAGGCCTTGGTAATACCAAGTTTCTCCTCTGAGTCCCAAGCTCCCAGAATAACACCTCTGAGACTCGATTATGTTTACAAACACCCAGGCTGTAAGCATTGGCTGTTCTCCCATTTATTCTAATCTAAGTTCTGCCACATGGCAGGCTATCTTTGTTCAGGTTCCGTGTGTGTCCTCCTTCCTGTTCTCTGGGGCCCACTCCCTTGCACATGGCTCTATCCCAGAATCCTTTCTCTTCTCAGATGTCCCACCCTCTATTTCCTGTATTTCCTATACAGGCCAGTCACCTCTAATTGACAGGTGTTGTATCCATACAGCACACAAGAGATTTTTTCTCCAAGACCCTACGTTTGATCCTCAGTACCACACAAATTTGGCTTGGTGGCACATGCCTATAATCCCAGCATTGGCAGCTGAGCGCAGGAGAATCAGAAGGTCTAGGCCATCCCTAGCTACACTCAGTCAGGTGAATACGAGCTGTGTAATCTCAGCAAAACACAATGTGTTCATCCCTAAGCTAGGAAAATCTTTGTAGCAAATCCTCTTGCATGGCCATGTATATTGGCATGAGAGTTTGACCCTAACAGTTTTCTTTAAAGAAAATTAAATAAAAAGAGGAGGAAGGAAGGTAAAAGAAGGAACAAAAGGGATTTTTCAACCATCACAGTGAACATATTCGTGTGAGCATATATCAAAAAGTGCTCCAAAGTTTGGTCATGCCTGTGTCACACGCCTTTAATCTCAGCAACTGGGAAGCAGAGATAGGTGGATACCTGCGAAAGCCAACCTGATCTCCAGTGACTTGGAGGCCAGCCAGGCCTACATCCCAGTTTCAAATAATAAAACAAATTGGGGTCTGAAGAGATGGTTCAATGGTTAAGAGTACCAGCTGCCCTGCGGTAGACCTGGGTTCATTTCTGTGAACCCACAGGGCAGCTACCACCTATGTCTTACTCAGGTTCTCTGGGATCTAACATTCTGGCCTTCACCCTATGCACATAGAGCACATATTCACAGGCAAAACACTCATACACATAAAATAAAAATACATATACAGAAAATAAAAATACATACACATAAAATAAAAATACATACACATAAAATAAAAATATACAAACATGTTTACATGTGATGCTGCTCAAATTCCACTCTGGGTTGGAGAGGTGGCTTGGGGGTTACGAACACAGAAGACTCAATCTCTGTTCTCAGCACCCACATGGTGGCTCACAACCATCTGTACCTTTAGTATGGAATCAGATCTAAACCCTTTCTGGTTTCTGTGCACACAACAGATGTGCAACACAGATGTACGCATATGGTACAAATACATACATGCAGGCAAAATACACATTAAAAATAAATAAATTCATTAAAAAAAAACATTATCAAATTCCATCCTGAGAGTACTCCCCACACACCCTCATGTCTTAAAGTAATTCTTCCCAGTTTCTTATTCTGAAGAAGAAATGGGAACAATCCATTAATGTACCTTTCTTTCGAAATCTTTACAAATTAGAGCAAGGCAATTTTAAATACCCAACAAATGTGTCCATCTTGAGATAATTCTGCCTCCTTCTCATATTTCTTCACTTTCCTGTCATATTCATCTCTTAGTCACTTGTTCTTCCTGTCTGATGCTGACAGCATCCACACAGCTCTTAACCTTTGCTACATCTAAAGATACCAGTGTCACCAAAGAGTCTTTACCACATACACAAAATCTCAAAGAGACCCGCAAATATTACATTCTTAAGCTACACCAAAAATCAGAGTAGTTGACAAGAGAGCTCTAGGAAATCAAAACATCAACCATTGTACTCTAGTAAAAACTTAGAGACTGGTCTGGAAACCAGTGCTTCTCATGGTATCAAACCATTGGCTACATGGCCATGGCAGTGTATCAGTCAGGAAATTGGGTTATGCTAAGGAAACAAACAGCCACAAGCTGCAGGAACATATTTGTCACTCGCATGAGTGTGTCTACCACTGGGAAGTCATCGCCTTGAAACCCATCATCTCCAATCTCACACCTAAGCTGAGAAAGAAATCCCTGTCTCGGGCATAACCAGTCTCTTCTTGACTTCTTTTAATTTTGCTTTTTTTTTTTTTTTTTTTTTACACAAGGTCTCATACATCCCTGGTGGAATCCAAGTCACACGAAGCTGAGGTTGACCTTGAATGTCTGATCCTCCTGCTTCTATCTCCAAGTGCTAGGAATATAGGTCTCCAACCCCATGGGCTGTTTTATGTGATGCTGGGGGTTGAACTCAGGAATCTACACATGCTTGGCAAGCATTCTGCCATCTTGGCTACACCTCTGTATAATAATACTGGAGAAAGAAAACTATGGGGATGAATACACGTATAATAGTGATTTGTTAAGTTCAGCTTCTGTTACAACAGTAACATCAGCTGCATCCCACCTGAGAGCAGAGACTGAGGCATTACTTGGGTGCTAAGCATCTGGAGTCGTCCTACAGTTGCTGTCCCTCACTAGGGAGGATGATAACCCAGTAGTTGTTCTCTCCACAAGGCTGGGGGTCTCAGCAGTCCCAAGCTGGGTCTCCAAATATGCAAAGTTCCTGGAGAGCTGCTGATCTTTGCTCAGTGCAGGAAACATCAGTGCAGGTTCTGATAACACCCAAGGAATCAGCAGCAACAACAGGGTGGATCAGCCCAGGGGCAGGAGAGGAGGCTGCCTGAGTAAGTGACAGATACTCTTCTTCCTACTAAGTGCTCTTTCTGTGGCCTGATACATACGGAGCCATCTACAATCCAGATGGCCTTTCCCCCATCCAGTAATGCAACGGGACACTCTCTTCAGGTTCAGATCCCTATTCAGATGATTTTAATTGTTGACATCAGAATCAACCTTAACCCTCCATCCATTCTGAGCAACCTCCCAGCAGAAGGAAGGGAGCAGGCTGGCTTCTCAGACGCTTTCCCATGCAAGTGTCCTAAGATCTTTTCAACTGTGGTTGGCTGTGCAGAGTTCAGTACAAGTGTTAAAACTAGATACAATCAGCAACACAAAGAGGGCTCCCTTTTCCTGCTTGTAGAACAGTTGGGTAGTTACTGCTACCCAACACTGCTCCAAAAAGAAAGCTCTGGGTGCTTCTTATCCAAATTCTGCTTCTTTCTTTTATTCATTTTTACTTTACGGGGAGATGGGGAGACGAGGTCTTACATAGAGCAGATGACAACTTTGTGGAATTGGCTTTTAAACCTTTGTGTGGGTTCTGGGAATCAAACTCAGATTGTCAGGCTTGGCTTATGTGGGAAGCATTTTTAACCAATAAACCATCTGGTGGGCCCTGTAGTTCCAATCTTAATACAAAGAAACACACACACGTATTCAAACACTCTGAACACAAGTGTCGGGAAGAGACTGACTGAACGTTACTGATAAACAATTCATCTGCTATGGGTTCAGAACCCTTCTTGGAAATGCTTGGAGGCAGATACGTCTCTGACTTCATCATTTCCACGCTTGTGAGAGCTGAGACACTGAACATGCCATGTGCTACTTAACATTTCTATGGAAGTATGAGGCTATGCCTCTAACCAAATATAACCATACCAATATGTTCCTAAGTTACAACTAAAGGCATTGGTTTTATATATTAAGATTTGAGCTCTTCTATAAATGACTCTGCCACAAGCTTATAATAAACCTCTAGATGGGATTTGGCACATATGGGTAAGAGACTGTGAGTTTGTATTTTATTTCATGTTTTAAATAGCCCTGTGATGTCTCCATCGTATAGTAAGGTAGCAGGATAGAAAAAGAATCAGGAATAGAACGTAACCTTTATCTCAGAAAGCAGGGAAATGAGTATTTGCTTATATATTTAAAATATGCTTATGCAGGGGCTGAGGAGCTGGCTCAGTGTACAGCGCGTTTGCTGTGGCAGTGTGAAGAGCTGACTTCAGGTCCTCAGCATCCATGTACATGGTAGCTCATGTCTACATCTCCAGCATGGGTAGAGACTGGCAGACACTGGGGCCTTTCTGCATAGCAAGTTTAGCCAAAATACTGAGCTCCTTATGACAGCTCCAGAAGAGAGCTTATCAAAATAATAATAATAATAATAATAATAATAATAATAATAATAATAATGTGGAGTATGATAGAAGAAAGCACCTCATACCAACTTCTGCCTCCACATATACACAGATATGCGTGTGCACATGTATTCATGCGACACACACATACAAAGAGAAAAGAAGAAAGGGACAGGAAGACAGCTGATTGGGGGAGGGAGCTGATAAGAGCTTGGGACATGGGATAAAGAAGGCTGGGAGAAAACCTGACCTCCTTTAAGTAAGTAACCTTGACTACACCAAACCTAAATTTTAAAAGCATGTAGTCCTTGCATATCTAAAGCCATGTGCGGCAAGTTAATGAGCTACTTAGCTGAGAACCGAGGCAGCAAAGTGACCACACAAACAGAAGCTCTTCTGTGAGAATTCAGAGGAGCAGCCTCCAATGAGATGTCACCTCAGGACAAAAGCACCATTAAAAATTAGGCTGTTTGCAGTTATCACCTTGTTGGCAGTCGCTCTGCAATTTCTACTTCAAGGCTGTTGTCCATGTGTTTGGAGATAGCGCATATGAGGCGATGTTCCAGCTGTCTTGAGACCTGGGATTTTCAGCTTCTGAATAAGTGATGATGCAGAGGCATTGTGGGAAAAGACAAGACAGGCACCGAGACTTTGGGCTGGGATGTCGGTAAGAAGTCAGCAACCAGACTGAAAGCAGAGTACAGCAGAGGGTAAAGGAAAAACTGGGTGGGGAAAATGTGTACTTTGAAGACACTTCATAGGTTGGTGAGGTGGCCCAAGTGATAAAACCACCCAGCCAGCCAATCTGAGTTCAGTCCCTGGTACTCGCATGGGTGGAGGTACGAACTGACTCCTGTAGGTTGTCCTGTGACATCCACACAAGCACCCTGGCTTGTATTTCTCCCTACCACACTCAAAACACATGTCAGGGGCGTAATAGATGTACCAGTCAGTCATTGATACATGTGTTTCCTTGCTTAGTCCATGGTAGAGAACTAGACCCTGAACAAGTTCAAAGCAATTAGCTGAAAGATTATGATCAGAATGAAGTCCTGCACTTTCCATCGAAATTCATCATGCACCAACTTAAAGAGGCCCCCAGTGAACTTTTCAAAATGGGGCACCTCCAACAGCAACAAGAAAATGGCCACAACAGATGAAGACTGGCTAAATATGGTTAAACCCGTGAAACAAACCTCCTGAACGCTGTCAGAGAATCCGTACTGCAAATAATTGCTTTTGTTTGTTTCTAATCTGTGTTTGGTGGGTTTTTGCTTCTCCCCAGAGAGACATCAGGGAGTCTAACGGGCTCCAGGTCCTTCGTATGAACACAAAATAGCACTAGAAAAACCAGGAACGTTAAACTCAGGCACAGGGCAGGAAGCAGTTGGTAGCCTGGTGATCTTTTGCTATCGGAAGAACCGGGCTTCACTGGAATCCTCCAGACTCCTGAGAACCGTTTCTCAGTCATCAGAATCCATTCTTTCTGGAAGATGTCGCAGGTCCTTGGCAAAGGCGTTTCTATGAAGCCACGTCTTAAGTTTGTTCTGGTAACTGCCACAAGGAAACGTTTCCTAAATTGTTCTATGCCTAGATATAACATTAAAAGTTTGAACTAACACCGACTATTGAGTTGTGTTGAATCTGACTCCCTTCTTGCTTTCATGTGGACCATTTCTCTGCCAGCTAGGGCATTTGCAAAAACCCCCACTCGGGAGCTCAGGCCGGCATCAAACTCGACATGTAGCCAAGCATGGCTGTGAACTTTCCATCTTCCTGACACTCCTTACCAAGTTTGGGGATCATATATATGTGCCACTCCCGCTCCTGACTTTAACATACTAATTTTGAAAACAAACAGTAATGAATAAGAATTTACCCTGTCTCTATTCTCTCTGTGTGTCTGTGTCTCTGTCTGTCTGTCTGTCTCTCTCTCTCTCTCTCTCTCTCTCTCTCTCTCTCTCTCTCTCTCACACACACACACACACACACACACAGGAGTAGTAGATGAAGAAGCATTTATTGTGACAGGAAAAAATAACCAAAGTAGTAAGGAAAGAAAGAATGATTGCATTCTAGCACCCCCTGGACAGTTCCTAAATCAGTGTGAGTACAGCAATCAATCACCGAAGGCCGCTCACAGAGCAGAAGAGAAGACAGTGGTAGACGTCCTGCTTGTGATGGAAGTCATGTACTATTGCCAACTAACAGGGCATACAGCAGGTGCATAAACATGCACAATGGGAATCCAGTTGGCCAAACGCTGGGCATCCAAACAGTCCTGAGATGTGAGGAACTAAGAAATGACTCAGTAGCTGTCACTGACGTCACAGAACAGCTGGGCAAACTATGCTTTAAAAGTGACCTCTTTCAGAATCCAGACTGAGTGACTCAGAGATTCACTTGACAAAATATATAATGGGAGAGATGGGCAAGATAGAGGAAAGGCAGTAGACATTAAAGGAAGGGTGTGATGACTGGGAGCCTCTCTGTTCATACTATTCTGTTTCATCTCGAGAGGTATAAAAGTTAATTATACAAAATGACAACAGCCGGGTGCTGGCACGCACCTAAGATGGTGGAGGCAGAAGAATCAGGCACCTGTTAGGTTCAAGACCAGTCTGAGCTACATAAGACTTTATGTATACATGAATGAATACACAGATATGTTTAAAGCTGAAAAACAAAACAAAAACACAAAGTAAAAACATAACCAAAAACTCCTTGAAGGAGAACGAAGTAAATATTTTCCCCAACTGCTAAGGTAAGATATAGCCAGAATGCATGACTGGGAGCAGGGGGCAGCCTAACTTTTGTTCCTCAAAGTCAAAGTTTATTTGTGGACATTGCTCCTCAGGACTCAGCCACAAAAGTGGAACCATCTTTCCTTGATTTTGTGACAATCACAGCCTTAGTACCAGCCTCCTCCTGTAAGTCTGTCTGTCTGTCTGGACTCTAGCCTCCTCCTATAAGTCTGTCTGTCTGTCTGTCTGGACTCTAGCCTCCTCCTGTAAGTCTGTCTAGCTGTTCCATATTTAGCCTTCACCCCTCCCAACTCCTCACAGCACAGAGACTTTTCTGAGTTTCCCAGTTTTAATTTTAAAAGAAACATTGTTTTTCAGTGCCAAGTGTCAAAACTGGGGCTTCCTGAATCCTAGGTAAGAGTTCTACCAGTGAGCTCCAGCACACAGCTGGATCCCATTTAAACACTTCACAATGCCCTTCAGAGACTTTACCAGAACTTACCCTACCAGTGAAGGATGCCACTTCAAGCACTCTTAGATGTCCTCTCAAGATACTTGCAAAGTTTTCTCTTTTCTAGGGACCATTGCAGCCTGTGACCACACGGAATGATCTTACCATTTGCTGCATGGGGCTCTGACTTGAGTGACTTGGCTTGAGTGTCTTGGCTTGGCTCTCTCATTCCTAGGGTTCCCTGTGAGCCACTTTACTACCTGTAAAAGTCCAATCAAAGCTTCACCCATCGACTACCCAAATGTGAGGTGAACAAGGATGTGGCAACATGTGAACACTGGACATGATAAAGTCAGTGGGAAAGCCTGCCCCTTAACCCTACACAAAACTACAGAAAGCCGAGTAAAACTGAGAGCAGGAGAGGTGGCCTTCCCCAGGCAAGAGCACAGAGGCCAAATAAGTGGTCAGCCCTGAAACATGCATACGAGTAACATAACACAGACTGAGCAGGCCGTATTTAGGAATATATGTGTGTGTGTGTGTGTGTGTGTGTGTGTGTGTGTGTGTGTGTGTGTATATATATATATATATATATATATATATATATATATATATATATATATGCATATACATATATACATGCAATAACAACAGAGGAAGAAGCCATGAATTTGGAGGAGAGTGGGGAGGACATATGGGAGGGTTTAGAGTGAGGAAAGGGAAGAGAGAAATGGAATAATTATAATCTCAAAAATTAAAAAGTATGTAAAACATTCAAATCTCATGCTGATAATTGCCCACAGTACCTCCTCCAGTTATTTAAGGGTTAGTAGAGTTTTTCTTCCTTTCCATGAACCCTTTCTTCTCCCATGCCTTGTCAGGTGCATCATGCCTTGTCAGGCTGGTGATCAGGTCACTGTTTCTCATCAGACTTCTTGAACACATGCATTGTGATGGCTTGCATATATTTGGCCCAGAGAGTGGCACTGTTGAGGGTGTGTCCTTGTTGGAGTAGGTGTGGCGTTGTAGGCGTGGGCTTAAGACCCTCATCCTAGCTGCATGGAAGCCAGTCTTCCACTACAACTTCAGATGAGGATGTAGAACTCTCAGCTCTGCCTGCAGCATGCCTTCTTACATTCTGCCTGCTCCCACCTTGATGGTGATGGACTGAACCTCTGAACCTGTAAGCCAGCCCCAATTAAATGTTGTTCTTATAAGAGTTGCCAAGGTCATGGTGTCTGTCGCAGCAGTAAAATCCTAACTAAGACATTCATCAACAGCAAACACCTCAGGAGCCACGGGGCAGACTGAGCCCTGTGCTCCCCTTCAGACTAAATTTAGGTCATGAAGGAGGTGATGGGGTTGTGGAGAGCTCAGATTCAATTTCCTTGTACTGGACTCTAAACAGCATCTTAGTTCTAGGGCATTAAATCCTGAGCCTGGAGGAAAATCTTTACCTCCCGTGAGCTTCAGGATGCAGTGGGCTTGGGCTTCGGATTGTGGGGTGGGAGCCCAGGGTTTCTTACTGCTCCCTCGCAGCTAACCCCACTGAAGCTGTGACCTTCAGTGACTTCCACCCTTCCAGAAGCATTTTCCTTTCCTTTCTAAACAGCAGCAATGACAGCACAGATTATCATGTCCCTGAGGCCCTAATCACATTCTCATTTCAAACCCTAGGCACAAGCAAATCTTCAGAAAACAATACTTTTTTCTCATACACACACACACACACACACACACACACACACACACACACGGAGGTAAGCAACTTGCACAGTAGGTTCTTGCATGACTTGTGTTCCTATTCTTCAGAGGATCACCTTGTATAGGAGGAGCTAAGGTGGGAGGAGTAAGGAGAGGAAGAGGAGGAGCTAGAGAGGGCAGACATGTAGGAGGATGAAGAGTTATACAGGTATGGAGAACAGTCGCGGGTAACAACTTATATTTAGGTTAGCTAATTGGAAAACAACTCTAATTGTATGGGCATATTGTTATTGAGCATTACCAAACATATAAATCCTTTGATTAATATTTAAACATTAGAGTCTCATCTTTCTATCATGCCCGTATAGATGCTGGGATGGTCTGGGCAATGCCCAGCCTTGCGGAGACAGCATGGAAGATCAGGAGAGCCATCTCCCAAGCTGGCATCTCGTGGGCGACAGGGCTGGTGTTTCTGGCTGGCTGTTTCTAGCTGTGGCACTCATGTGGCCTCTGGCCATAGAACATGGCAGCTGAGCTAGGCAGAGCCACCACAGCTTAGATAGCCTGCTTGACCGGCGGCCATATTAAATAATTACTTCAACAACCTTGCTTACCTGTAAACAGCACAACTCTTCCTTCAGCTTTCCACGTCTCATAATTGACGTATAAATTTGTTACTTATCTCATTGCTATAACAAAGTACCTGACAAAAGCAACGTACAGAAAGTAGGGTTTGTTTCGGGCTCACTGTTTAAGGCTCAATCCATCATGGCAGGGCAGTTACAGATGTCACAAGTGTGAGATGGCAAGTCACATCCCACCGTAAAGAAGCAGCGAGCAGTTAATGCTTAATGCTCAGCAGGCCAGGGGCTCCATCCCACGGCATGGTGCTGCCCACTTTAGAAGTTCCATTGCAGAAATATCCAGGGGTTTATCTCTTAGGGGATCCTAGACCCCAAGCGGAGAGAGTGTTGACGGTCACAACCCATGTGCTCAGAGACTCTTCACTGGGCTGCAGGCGTTGTGCACAGAGGTATTGCTGGGCTTCCATCCCTTCAGCAGGTGACTCTTCACACATTATTGCTTCTGCTTGTGTGCAGCCTTGCTAACGAGATCAAAAGCTCTCCAAGGGCAGGAAGTATTCTGACTGTTGCTAACCCTCTAGTGCAGAGCTTGACACTCAGACGGCACCCAGCACACATACACCCAGCAAGTAAGCATGTGGTCATGTCAAAAGCATCAGGAGGACAATTCCTAAGAAGCACCCGCAGCAATGACAACAGCATTTCCTTAAACCCTCGTATCTGCCGGTGAGCGTCCTCTCCTTACAGTCTCACACGCGAAGCCACCGTCCTGACATCACTGCTTCCTGAGATTCACAATCTCGCAAATGAGTTGCCACCCAAACACTGTAAGGATAAAAACAGTTTCCGTCTTACAGAAAATGCCACGATGAATGCTAGAACAAACGTCCCACTGATGGGACAGAGAGGTGGGTGTCATAAATATTCTGAGATTGCAACAAAATTTATGCTACAAAGAGTATCATCAAGTCCTGTACAAGTACACACACACACACACACACACACACACACACACGCCGTGACATGTGAGTACACACACACACACACACACACACACACACACACACACATATAATTTGAATAAGCAGATTTTAAGTTCCCATTGAGAGTCAACTGGGACACAAGGAAAGATATTGCCCTGACTAAAATGTCCCTTCCAGATTCTCTAGAGGCAACTGACTTTATCACTAGTCACCAGCAATGAATAACTCCTCTTAGTGTGTAATAATTCGTTAGAAAGAGTACTGGGACCTCAATTCCAGAGAATCAAAATTTAAGATCGTGGAGAGGGATATGGTATTGCGGAAAAAAAAAAAAAAAAAAAAAAAAAAGCCCCATCTTAGAAGATGTGTGATTTTTTTTAATTCATTCAACAAACCCACGCTACAGTTCTACCAGCTCCTGCAAGCCAATTATTCACTCAATTATCAGCATCTTACATTCCAATAGAAATGGACACGGACATACCACGGCATCTTTGAACTTGTGGCAACATAGAGCCAATAGGGGAGCAGCCCCCTTCCTGCAGCCCCGCCCAGCCCAGCCCAGCCCAGCCCAGCCCAGCCCCGCCCAGCCCCGCCCAGCCCAGCCCAGCCCCGCCCCGCCCAGCCCCAGCCCAGAGGACTGGACTCTCTCCTGCTCTCAGTGCACTTCACTTTGAGTTCTTCCCTCTTTCTCCCTCAGGTTTTAGACCTGTTGGCATGGCTTCAAGAGCAGCCGCAGCAACTTGAGAAGCATAGGTAGACAGGTTTTAGCTGGCTGGCTGGCTGGCTGGCTGGCTGGCTGGCTTCTGTAAAGATGTCCTCATCACCACGCTGCAGGCAGGCTCATCTGGGGAGCTGACGACATCCACAAATCCTCAGGTTTCACCTCCCAACAATGAAAGCTGACTCTTGAGAGCTGAGCAGACAGTTACTGCTTTTAAGTTACCTAGGCTTTTTATTATATAGTCAGGCTTGGGAAACACAGCTCCAAAAAGTTCATTCCGAGTCACAGCAACTGGGTGCATGCCACCTTGTCTCCAGGGCTTGCTGGTTCAGCCATGTGTGGCCTAGGTACACAGACATCTCTATAGGAATGGCCTTCCTCAGAAAACCTTACACTATCAGTGGACCAAAAGTAACTTTACCCTATCTAGTTATCACCTCCAAGAACACAGATATGAGCAAGTTTATAACCCTTATATTCTAAAACAAACAGATAGATAGATAGATAGATAGATAGATAGATAGATAGATAGATAGATAGATAGAAGCAGGGAAGGGAGGGGAGGGAAGGAGAGGGGAGGGGAGAGGAAAGGAGGGAGAAAAAGAAGAGTGGAGGAGGGGCCTGTTTAGGCGCACTTGCCAAAGAGGTAGAAACAGCACAGTTTGGCACGCTGGCCCCAACATAAATGCTAGGCCTGTGTAGCAGCCCACCTGTGATCACAGCACAAGGGATATAAATCGGAGATCTCTGAAGCAAACTGAGTAGTTAGACTAGTTTAATCAGCAAGCTTTGGGTTCAGATGAGAGACCCTGCCTCAATATATAGGGTAGAGTGATCCAGGAAAATAACCAATGTCAACCTCTGGCCTCCAGACACATGTGTCATACATGTATGCCCCTACACAGGCCAACACACACACGTATATATTCAGGGAGTAAAAAAGAAAATGGAGAACACTCTCACCCATACCTTCCTTACCTAACTCAACTGGTTCCCTGGGATCTTCAGGAGCCTTGTGTGCTGCTTGAGGCCTGTGCTATTACTACGATGCCTTAGGGTTTCCAGAGTGAATCTCACGCAGTGGTACAACTGTTGTTTCTTTGTTCTTTCCTTTTGCTCCTAACTAGCTCTCTGGCTCTGCTTCTATTTGTGTTTCTGGATCAGATCTGGCCCCAGATGATGTTTGACAAAGGTGCTAACGGCTCCCTACTTAGCGCTGAGTGGACAGAAACAGAAATTCTGGTCTTGTTAGGTGGCAGATCATGAAGAATCCCGGTTGTCTGTTATTTCTGTAATTTGGGGATTCTGAAATCTTTATTTATGAAATGCTAGCATAAACATTCCGGATGTGTTTTTGCAAATATTCTAATCTTTCAACAAGATTCGGTTTATAAGGAACCATCAGCCCCTGAGGTAGCTCTTTGAAAAGACCTATGCTGTTTGAGCATCAGACAAAGACTAACTGGGGACAAACCCTGTCCCTGGCCTCCCCCTCCCATCCTGGGAGTGGGTCCTGTTGGCTATTATACAGAACACAGTCTTTCTGTGACTTCAAGACCTTCAAGGATATTCTCATTCCCTAGACCAACTAGAAAGGCAGTCAGCCAGTTGAGGTCTGCCGAGACTGTAATCATTAGCTTTATGTTTGGTGTTTGTGGGCTCTTACTGTACTTGGGAGACTGAAGCTGCTGGTTTGTGTGCAGTAAAGCCAAATCACACAGTAAACACACACACACACACACACACACACACACACACACACACACATTGAGGTTTGGTCTGTGGCTATATAGTGTAATGCTAAATACTAGCCCCAAAGTCTGGTTGCCCCTAGAGATGAGGAAATCCCATATATACCAAATGATTCTATACAACTTTGCTCCGTAATTTAAAACTATTAGTTGAATAAAGATGTCGACAGCCTATAGCTGGGCAACAGCAGAGCTTTGGTTCTCGGGCTTGGGGTCTAGGGCAGAGACCACAAGAGGAGGAGAGAGGAGAGAAGAAGATACCATGGGGTAGTGAATCATGAAAACGTGCCACGAGTACTGACCAGTTGGAGTAAAAGTGGCCCAAGCAGAACATGGCAACTTATTTTATGGGGTTATTGACAGGGAAGTAGACAAAACAGCATAGAGGGTTGGTACCTGCCCAGCTCCAATACTGTTAAAGCTTATTATAAATATAAAGGTTTTGTGTCTTTTATTTGGGAACTAAATGAACCAAGGTGGGGTGGAAAAAAGCACCGATTAATTTTTACCACACCATACACATACACACACATGTGCGCGCACACACATCCACATGCATGCATAACTGTTGAGATTTTTCAAATATAGATGCAGTGTATTTTAATCACATCCTCCGCCTACCCCCACTACCAATGCCCCCACTCCACGTGCTGCCAACCTCAAGTCCTCCTCTTTAAAAATTAATACACTGCGTCTAATTAGAGCTTTCCAGATATGCATACATGCAGAGCTCTCCTCTGGAGCATGGGAAGTCCACAAATGGTCATGACATCAAAGAAAACCTAGTCTCTCCCCCTGCCCAGAAGCCCTCCCCTCCTCATGCTGGGATCTCTTTTTGCTTAGTCATGTACAGGTAAGCATGGTGGCTGTGGGTTTATAGGTGAACCAGTTGTGGTATCTCTTTACATAAGACTACACTCCACAATTCTGCCTCCCGTCGCTCAGCTATTAAATCCTCTCTGTCCATTTTTATATGATATTCCCTGAGCCTTGGGGTTTTTCTTTTCTTTCCCCTTCCTTCCTTCCTTCCTTCCTTCCTTCCTTCCTTCCTTCCTTCCCTCCTTCCTTCCTTCCTTCCCTCCTTCCTTTTTTCTTTGTTGATATTACTGAAAATATGTCTTACTCTCTAGCCCCAACCTAGAATTCACTATGTAGCTCAGGAAGCTTACTATGCAGCCTCAACCTCACAATTCTTCTGCCTTAGCCTCCCAGTTTCTAGAATAACAGGTGTGAGCCTAAGCCACACCAGCCCTCTGTTTCTCTTCTTGAAAGTTAAAAGTAATCACCATTCTTTGCGGTGCTCATTAATTTTTGTTTCTCTTCTCTATTTTCCTCCAGCCCTTGGAAATGCTCAGAGACAGTTGGGAAAACCATTCTTCTCACTTGTACCCACTGGATGAGCGGGCGGATCTCATCCCAGAGAACAACTTCTAACACAGACTCAGTCTGATTTAGCGGACTACTTGATCAGCATACAGAAGCTAGGGGCTCACGGACACACAACACACATACGCATGTAAAATAATTTAGAAGCTTAAAATAAATTTTAAAGTAATAACAGAAGGCAGAAAATCCAACTTAATGCTTTCATTGTGATGGTTGTTTATGAAGAAAACATCAAAGGTTGCTGAGTCAATGTATTAAAGAGTCAAAAATAATGTGCTTGTTTACAGGTTACAAAACAAAACAGGGAGGTGAAAGGATTTAAAACACCAAGAATGCCGGGCGGTGGTGGCGCACGCCTTTAATCCTAGCACTTAGGAGGCAGAGGCAGGCGGATTTCTAAGTTCGAGGCCAGCCTGGTCTACAGAGTGAGTTCCAGGACAGCCAGGGCTACACAGAGAAACCCTGTCTTGAAAAACAACAACAACAACAAAAACAAAACAAACAAAAAAAAACCCACAAAGAATTTTAGTTTGTATCTGGTCTACAAACAGACCTTTATAGGTATGCATTTTTTTTTTTTAATTTAAGCATAGATGTTTCTTATTTTCCACTTCTTTTTCAGTGCTGTGGATCAAACTTAGGGCGATGTGCATGATAAGCAAGCCATCGCCCGCTGATCTGCATGACCTTCGGTTCAAGCTCAACTCTAATGGAAATAGTCACTTACAACATGTTTCTGATTATGTTACAAAGTAAAAACAATATCCTAATTCCTTCAAAAATTAGATTGGTTTTCTCAAAGAAAGCCTAATTAGTCTTGGTATTTAGAAGTTTTCCTAAGTCAAGAAAGCTATTGTTATTCTACAAAACATAAAAAGATTTGTCTAACTAAATAATTGTATCACTAATGTTCTTTAATTTTAAAGGCATATTTGTCGTGGGCATGGTAGCCCACACCTCTAATCCCCACAGAGACAGGGGCGAGGAGGTCTCAAGGGCCATGTCAGTTTTGACTACACAGTAAAACCCTGTCTCACAAAATCAGGGGCTAGGCATACAACTCAGGGTCGAATGCCGCCAGCCTGGGTGAAGTCCCAGATCCCAGTCCCTGCACCACACAATGTCTAGCTGTCGTAAAATTTTACAATTATATCTTATGTAAGTGAACACACACACATATGAAAGAAATAAATGTGCAATCCCAGTTTTTATTGAGCTAACTACTTTAAAGTGTACAGGTCAGTGGCATTTATTACACTCAGGATGTTGTATGGTTGCACAAGGCCAGGTTCTACTTCCACGGCCCCAAAAGAGAACCACATACACACTGCACAGTCACCCCTCCAGTCGATGCTCTCTACCTGTTAGCTACCACAATGATCCCATACCAAGCTTTGGGGACTGGTGTTTGCTGAGTACTTCAATCGAGCCTGCAGACGATCTACCCATAAGCAGAATTGACCAGTCACATGAAGCTCCATAGACAACTTGATAGAAATCACCAAATGATTATTACATCACATGCACTTTCCTCTTCTGTACAATCCAGCCAACATTTTTTTCTGTACATCCTACCCAGCATGGTTTTTTGTTTGTTTTTAACTATTATTCAGTTATCTTCGGGGCTGTGACGTGCTATCTGACTACCAACGCTGAGCTCTGCTCTGTGTGCATTTCGGCTGCTTATAACTCTTCTCTGGAGAAGTGTCCAGTGTAAGTCTTATGCAGTCATTTAAATAGAAGTATCTTTCTGTTGCTGGCTTCTAAGAGGGTGTCACATTTCTGTGATGCTCCACCCTTATTGGATATTTGAATGCAAATATCCATACATATACAATACATGTACGTATACATATACAATATAAATGTGTATTTAGTCTGTAGGTTACTGTCTCATTTCCTACGTAATATACTTTGATGAAAAGAGGTTTTAACTTTAATAATGTCCAATGTCTTTCTGTTACATCTGCTTTCTTGTAAGGAGTCAATGCTATCTACAAGGTCAGGAGGCTTTGCCCCTATGTTTTCCCCAATAGTTTTTGCGGTATCCTCTTATATTTAGGTTATTTTGCCTGGGATTAATTTTGTATATGTTCTGAAGTATAAGGCAACTGCACTGCACTTGTCCCCTCACCTCGAGTTCCACTTATTTCAAACATCATTTCCCTCATTAAGTAGCAGTCTGACAAACTTTGTCCACGGTATCTTAGTTAGTGTTTTCAGCATCATTAGTGAAGTTAAAGGCTTTGACCTAATAGGAAATTGAGTTATTGGTATCTATTTTGCATGCCTGGAACTCTATTCATATACTGTTGTAAATAGCCTCAGCCTCGGGTTTTGATGGTAGTTCCACTCGTGGGAGGGGCTGCAGAGGAGGAGTGAATCTTGTGAACCTTCTGTCCAATTGAATTTGTAAAATAAAGGCTGGAGCCAGTGATTGGGCAGTAGAAGGGGAAGTGGAGAAAAAGGCTTAGGGGAGGAGTTGGAAGGGGAGGAGTCAGAAGAGGAAGTTGACAGGAGAGAGGCTACGGAGAGGAGGAGGAGCCAGAGGTGGAAGGACAATGGAGGAGAAGAACGTGGCCTAGAAAAACCGCAAGTTGTAAGGGATCTCATAGCTGGGGAACAGAGTAGTGCAATGGTAAATCTGCCCAATCTAGGCTTGCAGTTTATAATCATAAATATTGAGTTGTGTTTTCCTTGGCCAGACTTATTTGGGTCAGAGATTTACCACAACAATATACAGTATCAGTTAGTGTGGGGAGCCGACAGAAGGCAGCTATCATCCTTGCAGCCATCTTGAGCCATATACCCTGACAAGAGACTTGATTACAACAGCCTACAACAGCTGAGCACACTCTGATAACATCTTGTTTTAGATACCCTGGATTTTCCCTTGGGTGTGTGAGATTAAAGGTGTGTGACTTAAGGGCGTGACTTAGAGATTTAGAGACAAGACCTAAGGGCATGACTTAACGGCGTGGCTTAGAAGTGAGACATATAAAAGTCAAGAGGCAGACAGAAGAAATTATTATTAAGTATTAGGCACTTAGAGTAGGCACTTGAGACTCGAGACTAGAACTTGGAACTTGAAACTTGGAACTTAGAGGCACTAGGGACTAGGAACTAGGGACTAGGAATTCAAGACTTGAGACTTGGACTAGGAAGAGAGACTGAAGAATAAACGGGATTGAATCGCACTCTATCTGGTCTTCATTCCTCAAGTCCATCCTCACTCTCTCTTGCTGAACCCCAACCAGCCTGGGGCAGTGCAGGCTCTAACAATTTATTTAATTGCCCAAGGCTTGTGGCAGTGCAGGTTCCAACATTGATAGAGTGGCTCTTAACATTTTTGGCACCTAACGTGGGGCAGCTCGGGCAGCAACAAATTAGCAGTTTGAAACTTGGTATACAAGGTTCTGTAGGGAAGTATGCTTCTGGTCAGGCCTGGCAACCTCACCAAAATCCCAGAACCCAGCTCCTGCAACTTGTCCTCTGAGTGGCATTCCTGCCACTGAAAGTAAACAAAGTAACATGAATAATTTATTAGCTGATCATATAAATGTATTCCTCTAAGATTTATTAAACATATGGAGAGATAAGGTATTTTTTAAAGGGTAGGTATAATTTAGTTTGTTTTAAATCAAGTCACCTGGCCATTCCTGATAACATTGCTGATAGTAACAATGCCAACAGGAAGACTTCAAGCACGATGCAAGTGTATTGAGAATGAAGAGTAAACAGCTCTGAAGGCCTGTGTGCAGAGATTCTGAGACAGACAGGAGGTGTTACTTTTCTAACTAGCACAGTGACGGTCAGTCACAAAGTGAAAAAGTCTTGTGACTTGGTTAACACAAGTTACTAAAAGGAAGATAACTGAATAAGAATCTGGGTCTCTTTCTGTTAAGATGGCTAATTGATCCTTAAGTACATACAATGGTCTTAACAAAAAGAAGGCAGAATCATCTGTGGGTAGCTATTGGGCCTTTCTTACCAAAACATCCTGCAGCTCGCTCTGTGTTATGCTTTTGAACTCCTCTGCACGGGCCTTCAGTTCTGAAAAGGTTTGAGTGTTTAGGAATCAGTCTGGACTTCCTTTCAATATCACGTGAACCCATTCCTTATCCAGAGCCATTTGTGACAGGCGCCCACAACATCCAGACTCTGACAAATCCGTCATTATCTTTCCCAAGTTCAGACCTCAAAATCCAAAGACAAGAGTGGTAGTGGTATCTAAACCTAAGTAGTCATTGCTCTCTCCAGATGGTCACTGAGTAACTAGTGTCGACCTCGTCTAATTAAAATAAAAAAGCATCACAGAAGTAACCTCAAATTTTCCAGTTTGAATAAATATCCTTATGTCCATAACGTGAAAACCGAAGATGACAAAGAAACACTAGGCCTCTGGTTAACCACATGAGTCAAATGGCAGGGCCTGGGTACTGTGACGTTTCATGTCAGCAAGACTTTATGTCCCTGATTTGAACATGAGTAAATAAAAACATAGTCACGGCTGTCTACAAGTAGGTTAATTTGTAAGGACTTTTGATTGTCTTTATGAATGCTTGTTAATTTACGACCTTCAGAATACACAGGGGCTTAGTACACATGCCGGAGATGGGACAGCATTGTTTATGTGTTCCTATCCCTGGGACAGCATTGTTTATGTGTTCCTATCCCTGGGACAGCATTGTTTATGTGTTCCTATCCGTGGGGGTGAGCATTTAGCTAGACCCTAATAAGTTCATTGCTTATTGCACTTAATTTTTTTTTGTTGTCACCACATTCTGATATTGTGGCTATTACAATAAATAGACAGACCCTAGAGGTTCATTATCCATAAATATTTTCTGCATTTTCCTTAAATGTACCTAAAGGCCCTAGCTATAAAGAACAGATTAAAAGTGAATGTGACAGAAATAAGGAGAATATTGGTGGAGAGCTGATTGAGGGACTGTTGGAAACTGGATCTGCAGGAACAGGCTGGCAGCCCACACCCCAATTATAAGGGGTACCCCTTCACTACAGACTGTGAGATGGCTGCATGTGGGTCCCAGACAATCCTCACAAAGCAAGGCCTTCGTAGAAACAGACTGTTTAGTCTGAGATCACCCAAGCACAAATCAATTCCCGAGGACCAGATGACTAACAAGAACTCGCTTAATTCTGTCCACTGTTCTATTTAAATGGACATAGGAGGAAAAACCTCTCCTTTCTTTGTATCTTAGCACCTACCCTCAACTTCTCAGGCTGCAACCCTCAAACTGGCTAAAACCTCCTTTAGTGGTTGTTTTATTCCAACTGAACCTCAGAATTTGGGGAGAGTTTTTTCTCTGAAAAATATGAATCTACATTATCATGCATAAATCATAAGGGAAATTCTACTTTAAATGTAATGATTCTTTTACAAAATCATTAAGAAATCACTTCATGCACAAAACAGAGCGACAGCAGCAGTGGATGAGGGCTCTGCCAAACGCACTCCTGGGCTCTTCTTCATCCTTTGTCACTTATTCTGTTTTTAAATATTTGTCATTAAATCTGTTTTTATGTTGTGATATCTGAGTATATACCACATGTGTGCAGGTGCCCATAGAGGCCAGAAGAGGGTCTCAGGTCCTCGGAAGCTTGACAGACTATTGTGAGCTTCCCGATGCCTGATGTGGGTGCTGGGGACTGAGCTCTGGTCCCCTGGGAGAACAGCAAATGCTCCTAACTCCTGAGTGACTGCTCCAGTCCACCGCCCCTCCACTCGTACAACCAGAGCAGTATTTGCATAGGTACAAGGAGAATATGTTTTTTTTTCCAAACTGTATAACTGAATAAGTCAAATCCATAGGCACAAAACCTCCTCTGATTGGGTGAGGCAAACCCAGAGTCCACATTTCACGCACAAAGACAAGGTCTGCAGTAAATTCCTGGAAATATGGCCAATGCTCTGCACTGCTCCTCTCCCATTCCACCATCCCCCCCACCACCACCACCCCACCCCACCCTGACCCAGGCCAGGGCAGGGCAGAAATGCTAGCACAGTGGGTGTCAGAGAAAATTGTGATCCTGGGCTATCCAAAGTTAGATGCACTGTGGGCAAAGTCAGGGAGAAAGAGATTGAAAGGTGCTTAGCCTTGTTCCCAGGGAAGAAACTGACCAAATAAAACACTTAGAGACATAAGGTTAGCTCTCTTCTGTCCCTGGGGGCTGAGCAAAGCTTGGCCTCATACTGACACGGCTTAAGCTTTCATTCTATGTCACTCTAGGTTCTTGAATAGTCAGAAAGGAATCTTTGTGCTTTGTACAGTGGTTACTCATATAAAAGTGAAACTCATTAAATAAAACTTAAAATTAATGGTACTGAAAGAAAGAACCAATCACCCACTTGGTAAAATCTGACATGTAAAGAAAGGAATTCCAACAACAACAACAAAAAAAAAAATGCAACCGCTGTGATTGGCTCCTGTTAGGACTGAGGGTTGAATGCAGCATAAACTAAAAAATAAAAAGTATGTGCTCACCCTGAGCTAATATAGAATAATAAAATCACGGTCTATCTCTGTGTTCCTAAAATAATAACAGTTTACATAACCCCTTTAACTCCCAACTGCTCCCCCATAATCCCTGAAATAATGAGGGTCCTCCCCCACCTAGAGCAGAGTGCTGTAATTTGACACTCCTGGCAACTGTAACCCTGCCTTCTCTCTTGGTTTGGTTTCTCAGAGTGTTCCCGCAGAAGTCTGCTCACACCACTTCTTTGCACCTTAACTCTTTTCAGCCTCTTCTTTCTAAATGCTTGCACCTGTTAGCTCATCAGGCTTGGAAGAAGACGGCATATACACGTTCAAGGTATTCTCCATGAATCCACGCAGTACTGTGCCCCTAAGAGCAGGCAGCTCTCCACCCCCACCTCCGGAACAGCTACGTTTCTTTCTCCAGGGCCCCATCGTCAGCTCGAGCTCGAGCGAATGCTCCTTGTGAAGGGAACAAGGGAGTACTTGTGCAGTAAGTACCTTGTGCCAGTACTTACCACAGGCTGTTGGGGGGGCCACTCCTCCACAGGGCTGGACTAGGCAAGAGAAGTGTTCATCTCCCCGTTTAAAACGTGTGGGAGTGAGGGGGTATTAGGGAGATGGCTGGGGCTGTAAAGTGCTTGTCGTGTAAGCATGAGACCCTGGACTGCTAAGGTTCCGTCCTTAGAAGCCATGTTTTCGTTAAAAAAAAAAAAAAAAAAAAAAGACAAAACCCCAACCAATAATAACAATGACAAAGAGAAATGATGGTGCAAACCCAATGCTGAGAGGATGGATGCAGGCAAGTGCCTGGGCTCACTGGCAGGCCAGCCTAGTAAGCTACAGGTCGGAAAGAGACCCTGTACCAAAATGCAGGTGCTTAAGGATGACTGTTAAAGTAAATCTCCAGTCCGCACACACATGCACACAAACATGCACACACACACACACACACACACACACATACATAGAGACATATGGACCCACAGACACACGATGTACATAATGCACATATAAGGAAGGGAAGGAGAGACAGGAAGAAGGGAGACAGAGGAAGGGGGCTGAGGCTTGGGTCACTCGGCTTAGGCATTTGGTGTTCCTTTGCTGCATGACATCTGTAAATCTGGCTGTGCATCCTTCATCTCATTATATGGCCACAAGCTCATGTCCTGGTTAAACTCGGAAAGCACAGCCCCTGGCCCCCCTGGAATGAGAAAAGCAGAAAAGGAAAAATCCATACTGCTATTCTCGTCAGCTTAATAATAGAGAGCCTCAGATTCTGTATAAAATGAAAGAGATTCGATTGTGTGAGGGCACCTGGTCACAATGTCCCTGAGAACACTGCTATTTGGAGCCAAACATCCTTCTGAGAAGGGTCCTGGGGGTTTAATAACATCAGTCGACTGCAGCAAGACCCTGGGAGAGCACAATCCAGAAGCATGCCTCTGTGGGTTGTCTATTACAGGGAGCCCGGGTTACCTTGTGTGCAATTTTAGATCATCAAAGGTGACATTGGATGCTGTCTTCTAAATTTCAATCACAGCCTTAAACACTTTGTGATGTAGTTAGTAGCAGTTCTGTGACTCTTGGGGAACAAAAGGCCACCTTTGCAAGGCTGGGGGGGGGGGGGGAGGCACAGCCACAATAGGTGACCTGAGAGGCTCATACTGCAAAATCTAAGCAATGAAAATAGGCTGGCTTAGCCTCTGACTGGGATCCCTAGCTGCTGGTGTCTGAGACTTGTTACATAGATGGTCTCCTTTAGTCTAGAATCTGCATATCCCCTTAACTTGGTCCTCAAAGAAAAGTATCAAAGGGGAAATGTTTTTCAAATGGCTACCTCCTTGTGGACCTCAACTGAATAATGCCCAGTGAGAAAGACAGAAAAAGCAGTATCTACTCTTAAGGCTCAGTTTATCTGAAGCTCAAGACCAGGTTAAATTAACCTGTGATGACAGACCTCAGGAAAACGTTGACTCTGAGTATTGCTGAGGACCTGGAACAGGGATGGAATGCAAGGACAAATTAATTAATGTTGGTCAGGGCAATGACTCAGAGGCAAAGGCTATTTGATCCCTGAGTCGTATGCCTTAAAAGGAGACAGCAGATTCATGAGAGTTGTTCTCTGATATTCTCTCTCTCTCTCTCTCTCTCTCTCTCTCTCTCTCTCTCTCTCTCTCTCTCTCTCTCTGCTGTCTTTGCCAGATAGCAGTTGTAGCTCTGGTCTAGCATTTCCTTGTTGTACCCTCCACATCCCAGGTCTGGGGACACAAACCGGTACAGCTCCCATGCCCTGTCACTTGCAGACTTATGCACTGACTGTATGCACCCATGCCCTGTCACCTGCAGACTTATGCACTGACTGTATGCACCCATGCCCTGTCACCTGCAGACTTATGCACTGACTGTATGCACCCATGCCCTGTCACCTGCAGACTTATGCACTGACTGTATGCACAGGGACTTCCTCCGACCACTTTGCTGTTTACTTTACTATACCTTTCTCACTCAAACAGGCACAGTTATGGAAATGGAACAGAAGTGCAGAGCTCTTAAACAACAACAACACCAGTGAGGCAGAGGGCAAGTTGGTCCAGCGAGCTTGGAGCCTGAGGCTCACCCTGGCTGTGGACTAAACACTTAAGCTTCTCTGTCCTCATCACACTGCCTTGGGGTCTTGCTAATAGGCGTCCTGCCTTCTCGTTAAGATTTTAGTGACTCAGTTTTGGCCAGTATGCACGTAACATTATTAGACATCGGCCTCAAAATGCTTAGTAGAAAAGATGAGAATATAAAGCTGCCCTTGCTAAGCTCAGTGGGAAACATTTTAAAATGAGTGCAGAGGGATTTTCCCCACGTTTCCTTTTGTTGGCAAGAGCTCCATAAGATACAGCTGCTAACCGAGAGACACAGTCGCCTGTGATTTGTCTTTGTCTCGCACAGTAGATTCAGTGGAAGGAATCTCTGTGTCTGCTTCCCAGGAGAGCAGCTGATGCTCTTCAGACCTAGCTGTGAATTCAGAGGATAGGTGCCTGATATTTGTTGAAAATAAAATAGTAATTACGTTTTTTCCACCCCTCTCAAATTATTGTCTCTCTCCATGCCCCGCCAGGCATTTCCTCCCATAAATCTTCAGACTTAAATTAAAGTTCACACAGAAAGAAAGGCCTACTGATTTTAAGCCATAATGTAAGTCCTTTCTGTGTCCACATCAATTCTCTTTGCAGGCTATGCAAGGCCAAGCACAGTATTCTTTGTTCACATCAGAGTTTTATACCTACAGAAATGGTTTGTGTTATTT
The DNA here is from genome assembly GCF_011762505.2 of Arvicanthis niloticus. Lineage (NCBI taxonomy): Eukaryota > Metazoa > Chordata > Mammalia > Rodentia > Muridae > Arvicanthis > Arvicanthis niloticus. The sequence goes on along the minus strand of NC_047667.1, from coordinate 74,631,162 downwards.
TAGCTAGCCATTTCTTATGACATTTTGAATGACAGAGGAGAATTATATTCCCATTTCATAGATGAAAAGGTCATGCCAGAGAAGGCACTGAAGAATTCCTGACACCGGGGTGTAGCTGTATTAGTAGTATTTGCTGGATTCATCCCCAGCACCGCATAGCCAGTGTGCGGTTCATGCCTGTGATCTAGCACCCAGGAGGCAGAGGGAAATAATCATGCAGTAAGTTCTCCTTCAGGGTCACAACAATATCCATTTGCCATTTACCCTCTACCCAAGAAAATGGACAGCTCTGTGGCACCTCCAGCTTCCTCTGCGTGCAGTTAAACATGAAAGGGGTAGTGTTGGGACAAGATACAAGTATCCATTCCAACTGGATGTGTCTGTTGAGTTCCCATAGAGCCTTCTCTTAGGATGAACATCTAATGAATGTTCTTGGCTTGTCAATAACCGCATTATCAACATCCGAGAACAGCCCTCAGACAAGTGAGAAGCTAATTACTCAACAGTTTCCAGATGCAGAGATGACTCGGGAAGCCAATCTCCATGTCTGTTAGTTAGAAGAGGGTTTACACACTGTTGTATGAACAGAAATCAAAAGTCTACCAGAAAAAACATAAGCTGCAGAACGGCTTCTGAATCCTCTTGGTGTTTTGTCTGTTTGTTTTTGTGCTTTTAAACATCTTGTCAGTTGGTTCTGAGGCATTATCTAGCAACTCTGATCACTAATGAGGCATTCTGAGATAAAACAGAATTAAACCTTTGAGCTGCTTTCCACAAAGCAGCCCCAACCCTCAAACCTATTAAGATCAGAGTGTGGGCTGCTCCCAACCTGCAGTTAAGGGCATTCACTGTAAAAGAATGCGATTTGCACGTCTCCTAGCACCAAGAACTTTCCACGGCTTATGGAGAAACCCTTGCAAGTCCTCACTACTTCCCTGGAAGCCTTGCCCTAGACAAGGATAGAAATCAGATAGTTGATATCAAGAAAGAAATCCCATGTATAAATATCTTATCAAAAGCAGAGGGTGAAGGTATGTGCTTGTAATCTGTGGACTTGAGAAACAGAGGCAAGGACCAGGAGTTCAAGGTCACCTTTGGCTACATGGTGATTCAAGATCAGTCTGAAACACTTGCTAAGGCAGGTACATGCTAAGCAGTGAAATGCATCAAATCCAGCATGTCCTCATGAAACATACAAAGAGCTAGTGTAATGTGTAAGGTGGTTACTCACCATGCAAGTACAGAATTTGATAAATAATGCATGTTTGCAAGAAATACAAAAAAAAAAAAAAAAAAAAAAAGAGCTCTATGCTTCTATGAAGGCTTGTTAGAGGAAATCTGAGCCAGACAGACTTGCAGAGAAGGATGCCCGAGGAGACAACTATTGAAGACTAAAGGCAACAAGGTAAAGGCAGTAGCCAAGGTCCTGGGACAGGCAGGTGGCAACAGGCAGCAACTAAAGGAAGCCAGCACGGCTGAAGCACAAGCCCTGCCTGTGTTCTTCACATGCATGTGCACTACAGATCCCTCCAGCTACATGTGAAGACCTCATGAAGGTCTTGGAGAACAGACAGGGCCCAAGGCTGGGAAACCCCTGTGGAGGTGGACGAAGCTGTGAACACGCCATAGGAGAAGTGCAGACTTTGGACTAGGTGTGACTCAGTTGGCAGAATGCTTGCTGAGCACGCAAACCCCTGCGGTCGATCCCTCACAGAACAGAAGAACAGACATGGTGATACATGTCTGTAATCCCAGAACTTGGGAGCTAGAAGCAGGAGGATTGGGTGTTCAAGGTCATCCCAGATACATGAGTGAATCTGAGACTATCCCGGATGACATGAGACCCTGTTGCAGGAGAGAAAAGAGGGGGGAAAGGTGTAGGGGGAGAGGGGGGGATGGAAGCAGAGAGGTGGAGGGAGACTGGGTTGAGGCCTCCTCAGTGGAGAGGAAAGGCTGGAGACTGCTAGAGATGGACTGAGCTTGGAGACAGTTTGGGCCCTGCATCCCAGGAGCAGGGCTGGACAGATGAGCTTGAGTAGGAATGAGGTCCTCTCCTGCTCTTTCGCAGGAGTGACTCTGCACGTTACGTCTGTTGTTGACATCTCCACCCATCCTCTCCCCGCCTCCTGCACTTGGATGACACGTGCCCTCTTACCCCACAAGTTATGGGGTGAAATGAAAACAAGTCTAACTCCCATTTTCAGAGGAGGACCAGAGGTAGGTGTTTGGGTTGTTTTGAAAACGTGAGAAGTGTATATCCCCAAAATGTGTCCCACTCAACACCCATCCTGTGTGACACCACTCAGATGCTTCACAGAAGAAACTCGTGGATGCTGCATCTTGCTGTCTTCTTTTAGATATTCACAGCGTTCATTAACCTATTATAGAAGCTCGACACCAACAAAACTTCTAAATCTGGTTTAGAAATAAATTTTCTTGATATTGATATAGTTACAATATATAATATTGATATAGTTACAATATATAAGTATATATATTTATTATTAAATAAAATAAATTAAAGTTATTGTGGAGGGTACCTCAGTACATGGGTGCAGGCTACAGGACAAATTGTGGAAATTGGCTCTCTTTTTCCACCATCGAGTCCCAGGGATCCAGAATCAGAGTCAGGCTTAACCAGGGTGTCCTTACCCACTGAACTACCTCCTTTCCTCCCTTTTTTGGGAAGCCAGATTTTAGACACACACACACACAGGCACACACACACACACACAGATGCTGTTCCAAGTTTGACAACTCAGGGACAGCACCTCAGTCTTGACTATAGTTGCTGTAGTCTACTGCATGACTAAACTGTGGGGTCAGTTTTTCAGAATGCTGGAGAGAGAAATTCCAAGTTTCCGAGTAAGATCTCCTTCAGGACCCTCCCCTGGAGCTAGATCACCCTCTCAAACTGTGCAAGATCCCCACTTACCCTGTGGCTTTTTGGTTCCTTCAGAACAAAGGTGCGTTGCCTAGATTCCACCAATGCCCGTCATAGTAGAAGATATGGTATCTTCACAAACACATGATGACGGATAGCTTACCACGTCTACCACCTACAAAACACATCCTTTTTAAAATTTTTATTTATTTATTTACTTTTATGTTTTTAATCAAACCGTGATTTTTACTTTTTCACACAGGGGTTATAAACACAAAAAGGCAGGATGTGGGGAAGGGGATGACACAGGAGTGTAGGTGTTCAGGGGGAGTACAGATATCTCACAGAACAGAGTATCGGCTGGGTGAAGCTTCAGGGAACATGTCACTATGACTCTGTCTATGATTCACTTGTTTCTTATCTAAGCTGGTACTTCCCACCAAGGCTGCCTATCCACAAGGTCTATGGTTATTAGTTCTTATCCAGGCTGGTAAATTTCCACCAAAGCTGCCTGTTTACAATATCTTATAGCTATCTGTTTCAGTGTACAAAACACATCTTAACCTAGATGTTAACCCCTACATTTGGTGGTGTTGTTGTTGTTGTTGTTGTTGTTGTTGTTGTTGTTGTTGTTTTAGAAACCCATCACTTTTAAGGCATATGAGAGGAAGAGCTCTGTGGGCAAAGAACATGTGAAGAACAATAGAACTCTGCCCTGGCAATGTCCTCTGCATAATTGGTTCTTTTCCAAATACTCCACTTCCTCTACCCCGAAGCCATAGGCTTCATGAAGTCTTCAAGCTTCCCACCATTTAGACTCCTACCAGTCCGAGAACATCCATTGCGCAGGCAGGTGAGAGGAAACTGCTGGTGGTCTTCGGTCCCACCATCTACGAGGGAGACAACAGGGACCAGGGCCTGAAATGGACATTTGAAAATTCTCAGCTTTTTCAGATGCACTCACTTCTATAAGGTTTTTTAACACCCTGTGAAAAGTTAAAACGGAATTCATGTTGCCTTAGTTATACAACAGCGCCCCACAGTCTGCACGTCTCTGTGGCTAGCGTCCGGTATCCTCCCCTTTGGCTATTTTGTCAGCATCCATCCACTGTTATTGACTCGTTCCCTCTCCTGGTTCTGCAATGCTTCTTCGTTTTCCACTGTTTAGCTTTTGATTTCTCATTCCTCAGCTCTGTCACAAATGCAGCCTGGCTTATTTGGCTCGTGTAGGTTTCTCAGGGTTTCCTTTGGTTGCATCCAGCTTAGTGGAAAGCGATAAAGTACTCAGTGCCAGCACATGGTCCTCCCTCATCTCTTCAGTTGGCAGAGCAGGGTGGGTGTCATGGCTTGGGGCCATGCTCTTTGGTGCGCCAGCTGTGCCCTCTTAGCCAGGGCAATGGCCTTTCCTCCAGAAAATGTCCGCTCCGCAAACGTTTAGTGAAAATATCCCCTTCCCTCCTTCTCCTTTGGTCCCATTGCTTAACCAGTTGGTGTTGCTATCTGCTTCTCGTGTCAATGCACTTTTGTGACATTTCCATCTACTGCAGCCGAGTCTTTCACTTCACATCGGATGCTCTGGCTGTAGGGTCAAGTGCTCCTAAAAATCCGCTAGAAGCCACCATCCCTGCTCCACTTCCCTCTGTTTCTCTGTCTTGTTCTGAGTCTCCGTTTCTATATATCTGCTTCTCTCTCTCTCTCTCTCTGTCTCTCTCTCTCTCTCTCTCTCTCTCACACACACACACACACACACACACACACACACGTCAGTTGTCTGTTGTGACTTAAGAAGAATCAGACAAAAGCCTGACTGTATTCCTGGAAGCAGCAGCTCTGGTCACAAGCAGTTTGCAGGCACCCACCTTTTTTTTTTTTTTTTTTTTTTTTTTTTTTTTTTTTTTTCAAGCTTCTGTGCCAAAAATCTAAAACTGATGCAGCTCTACACTATGTCAAGACATGTTCCCCCTAGTTCCTTATGAGAGGGGTTACCTCTGGCCTGTGCCCAAATAGGTGAGGAAATGGCACCCAAATGTGGTGAAAATATCCATATATTTATGTCTGTATAGCTTAGACACTGAAGGAAAAACAAGTTTAATGAATTCCAGGCATGCACGCCAGCAACTATACCTCTCTGGCCCTACAACAATATTTCCCGAATCTTTTCAGGGGCTGGCTCCAAAGAGTGTGCAGAGGCTTCACTATGAAGCAAGGGACTTGAGATCAGGGAGAGCTGTAGCTTCCCCAAGCTCACCAGTGTGTCAGCATTTGGTACAACATGAATATGTGCAATGACAAATCATGGCTGAGGAGAAATGACTCAGAGATCTGATAGTGCTCTGGGAAATCGAATCTCAGATGGGCGCAGCTCCCTGGGACAGTGCATGTGTAGCATGCACAAGACCTGGACTGGATCACCAACATCAAGAAGGGAAGAAAAAAGGAGTGGGGAGGGGAGGGGGAGAAGAAATACAAGAAAAAAAGGGATGGAGAAGAGGAGAGTGGGAGAGGAAAGAGGAAGGGAGGGAGGGAGGCCTCTGTCTTAATTCTGACACTTTGTTACTGTCCCACTTCTTTAAGAAATATAGTTACCAGGCTTTCAAGTCTCTACTTGCTGGGTTTTATTTTGTATGTTGATGGGGTGTGTGTGTGTGTGTGTGTGTGTGTGTGTGTGTAAATCAGAGGTCAACTTCAGATGTCATTCCTTAGGTGCTATCTTTATCTACTTTGTTTTGTTTTGTTTGAGACAGGCTCTCTCACTAGACCAGAGGGGCTCACCACAGGCTGGTCAGTGAGCTGCCATGGTTCTCTTTCTCTCCTCCTCAGCACTGGAGTTAGAAGCATGTGCCATCATGTCTGGCTTTACATGTGGGTTCTGAGGGTTGGACTCAGGTCCTCATGCTTGCAAAGCAAGTACTTTGCTGACTGAGCCACCTCTGGCTCAGGTCTAATGAAGTGTATTCTGCCTCTATTCACTTGACCTCACTTGAAGTCATGTAACAAATGGACAGCTGTGGAAATGAAGAAAAGGGAACCTGGTGAACACCATCCCTTGGTGGAAAGACAAGTGGTCTAGAAATTGAAGGGGAGAAACTCAAGAACGATAGATTTGGGCATGAGAGATTTGATTGACCTATCCAACCACAGGCATGACTGTCTCTATTGTCAATAAGTGGGAGAGGCAGAGAAGGTGTCGTCTTACGGAATAAACCCATATTAGAGCCTCACCACCTACGCAGTCCTGGTCTTGCTTTACAGGTTACTTTAAGAAACCTGCCTTAACGTATCGTAGATCGGCCTTGCAAATAGCATTAGGTCCTTCTTACAAAAGAAGGGGAACGGAACAGACCCAGACCATTGCTCACCTTTCTAACTCGCCATGTTCTGATTATGAGGAGTTAATGCTGGAGTCCAAAGGCCTGGAAACAAAGAAGTCAGCTAGAGAGACAACACTGCACAGAGGCCCTAGGAGTCAGGGAAGTCTACAGTTCAGAAATAGATGCCTTGTCTGCCTTCCAAGACCTCACTTACTCAAAGATAATGAAATCAGATAGAGAAAACCTAGGTGTCATAACTCAATTCAATATAGCCCCAATGGCCTGGGCCCTGTGCTCCGATCCCGTGAATGCTCCAACCATACATAGACTAAACTTGGCCTCTGTCACCCAGTTGGTAGTTGATAAACCTTCTGTCATAACCAACAATTCTGGTTTCTTGAAGCAATATGGGATGATCTGAGTGTTACTCTGAGACATTATCTGCCATGTCTTTTGACACAGAGTTCCTGGCTGCTGTGGCAACTCACCAACTAAACTAGACCAGCAGGCTGAGGAGCCCCAAGGGGTCTGCCTCTGTCTTCCCAGCTCAGGAACTACAAATGCCCATCCCGACATGTAGCTTTTCTCACGTTGGTGCAAGGACTCCAACTTAGGTCCATGTACTTGTAAGGCCATCCTCTCAGTGCTGGGAGCAGTACACTTGAGTGTGAAGTATCTCTCATGGGCTCCTGTATTTAAGCACCTGGTCCCCAGCCTGTGGCACTGTTTTAGGAGGCTGTCGAAGCAGGTGGCTGGGGGCAGACTGAGAGACTCTGGACTCCGCTGTGGCCTTAGGAATCCCTCTCTGCTTCTCACCTGCTGCCACAATGTGACCAATCACAAGATCCTACAGGAAGGCAGGAGCCCACACTGCCATGTCTTCCTGCCATGACACTATGAGTTAAAATAAATTTGTCTTTCCCTAAGTGTTGCTTCTCAGCGACTTGGAAATAACCCAGCTGCCCCTTGAAGACACCAGAGCTCCCATGGCAAGTCCATGAACTGAGGAGTCCGGACTTTCTGCCAGCAACTAAAATCAACTGCCACCGTGAGATTGCATCTCTTGGAGGGGGACGCTTCAGTCCAGTTAAGTCTAGCAGAGACAGAGCACAGGCTGAGCCCCTCACTGCAGCCTCTGAGGAGACCTGGAGCCAGAACCACCTGTCCCCTGACCACAAAAGCTGCAGCGTAATCAATGCTGGCTTGTGTCTTCTGCTGCTAACTTTGGAAACAATCTATCCTACAGCAATAGGTAATTAATCCATTGGGGAAATTACTAACTACACAGAGATGGCTTTATTCATGCTGAATTGCTCTGGAAACTTGGAGGTAGCCTAGCCATCGCCCTCCAGGGAGACTGCAGCCAAAGATTTGTCACTTTGAGGGACAGCAGCCACACTGATGATCTACATGTCACTGCCCCAGAGTCAGGACTGAAGGGACTAGCTAGCTGCAGCTTGGCAAGCATGGCCTTGCCCCTCTCCCGATTCCCTCTGCCTTAATAAAAAGCATTACATTATATTCCTAAAGCCAGCCAACAAGTCCTATTTTCTTATTTGGCCCTTCTTCCTCCTGAGGCTGACTACCAAGGTCCAACTATCAAAGTATCGAAGCCCAGCAATCAAAAGCCCGCTTTGCTTCACCTAATTAACACACCCAATTAAAATTAAACACTCGTCCTAGTACAGGGTTTCCCCCTTTTACCTGTATAAGCTGCCATTTTCCTGTGAGCCACATCTGTCTCCTCTCTATCCAGAGACAGTCTTTTGTCCTCTGGGACAAATACCACTTTCCCCTCTCCCTTACTCCCTCTTTATTCCCTTCCCCTCCTCCCTCCTCCTCTACCCACCTGTGGTTGTCTCTTATTCCCTGCCCTCTGTCCTTTGGGGGAAATAATTTTTATTCATGGTGAGAACTTGGGGGTCCTGAGCTGATACAGGTCCTTACAAAGAAAAAAAAAAAAAACAATACGAGCAAACAATCTGGCTGAACAAGGAGGAAAGGGTATCAGGTTAATTCTTCCTTCTAACTGCAAATGTTAGGGATAAATTTCCTCAGTCAGTTGGCCAAATAACGTCTCAGAAACCCGGGAGCGAACTAAGCTACTCTTGGGGCTTAGCCACATGCAAGCCCTTGGCAAATAGGGGTGATTAATCTTACCAAAAAGTCTATCCATGTCAAGCATCAAAAACCGTTAGCATTCAGAGTGACCCCTGCAGTCTCTGAAAATGATGCCATAAAAGACTGACGAGCAACCTAGCTCCTGCACACGTGCTCTTCTAGAGCTCTGAAGTCGTGTTTACAAATGCTCTCCCCAGCCCTCAGAAGCCTGTTGATGTGACCCGAGAAGGTTTGATGAGTTAATTAACTCGCTGAAATCAATCTAATTTCCAAAGAGTCAGAGGCACTGACGCAGCAGCAGCAGCTGTGCAGATAACAGCATTGGAGGTCTAGCCGTATTCACTGTGGTGCTGTCTGGACTTCAAAGTCACCCGAAATTTTGGCTTCAGCCCCAAAAGTAATTTTCCTGAACACAGACCAAGGAGCTTTCCCCAAAAGACTGTACTTCGAGCAGAAAGAAAAATAAAGTCTTCATCCCAAAAGATTCTCACAAGTAGGTGACAAGTATTCACCAAGAACCCAGGGAGGTGGTGTGCTCCGGAGAGAGGAGAGAGCCGATTACGATTGCACAGTGACCTCGCCAAACTTTTCCTTCAGATTATAGCAGTTTGGATTTTATAAATAAATAAATACATAAATAAATAAATAAATAAGTAAATCAGGGTGCTGAAGATGTCACCTGGGCTATAAAGTACATGTCAATCTTGTAGAGCATAACGGACTGCAATGCTACGTACCTATTATTCTAGCACATGAAGATCAGAAATTCAAGGTCAGCCTCAACTTTACAGGGGTTTGGAAAACAGTCTGGGCTAGAGACTCTGTCTCAAAAAAAAAAAAAAAAAGCAAACTATAAAAACTGAGTCTAAATAAGTTTTCTCCAACATTCCTTTTTAGGGGCGTGGCTGGGAGCAGTAAGCAGTGCACAGTGAAAGCTCCGGTCCCTGAAACACACCTACAGCTGCCAGGGACCCAACGCCATCTTTGGCTGGTTAACTGCAAGCTAATTGGATCATCTGACCCTGATAACACCGTTTTTTTTTTTTGAGAGTGAGTGCTCCCAAAGCCTGGAGGTGCAGGGCATTAACAAGCTGCTTGAAACTGGGGGCATGCTTCCTTGAACCCAGCCAACAGTGCTTCTGTGGCAAGCAGAGGCTGGGCCAACAGAGTGAGGTGTCCTATACACTATATTGTCTGGAAGCATAGAGGCGCGGTTTCTGATTAAAGCTCAGCCCTCAGATACTGGATGTCCCACCTTTGTGACTTCAGTAAGCCAGGACAGAACGCGAACCTATTATAGAAGAATCCCATGCCTGTGGGAAGGAAGATATGGAAACGGCTCCTAGGGTCCCAAGAGTTGCTGGCTTTGAAGTTAGGCGGAAACACAACAAAGTGAGCCTCGGACGCACCTAAAGTCCTTCTCAGAATAGAAATGCAGAAATTTACCTGCGGGCAAAGCTAAAGCTAGAATTTTAATCACATTTATAGACTGACAATTGTTCCCTGCAGCTCAGTTTCTAGTTGATTTATTCACACTATTGAAATACTTCTTGATGGTACTGAAATTTAAAATCTGACTGAGCAGTAACGGTGACTCACCCAGGTGTGTCTTCTAGAAAAGAAAGGAACAACGCACAGCACCATATATATGCGCAGCCGCTGTCCTCCAGTCAGCCAGCAACTCCGGGAAGATGTGAGGGCCGATTGTGAGCTGAGAGCTGGGAAATGTAGTTAGGAAACACTTATGCATAATTCACCATCATGGAGGCATGATGTCAACTTTGTAAGTGGTGTAGATAGATGGAAAACAGGAGGGATAATGGAAGGGAAGGTCACTCTAGGTGTGTGGGGGATAGAGAGCAGGGTCCCAGGAGGACCAAAGGACACAGAAAAGGAGAGTTAAGGCCAACACAGACAAATATGATGTCGTTTCATGTAGCCAAGGGCAACACGGAGTCAGACTCAGTAGCTTGGGGGCTCATGGTGATCTGTATGCCACCTTCAAAGACCCCTGTGCTCCTTCCCCTGGTTGAGTGGATGACATCATTTGACAAGTCATCTTCAATCATGTCAGGAGGCTTAGGGAGAGGGAGAGACAGCAGCAGGACAGAAGTCGACTCAAAGGCAGCGGTCCTTGGGATGCCCGCACGGTCCCACTGCACCTCATCAGATGACTTTATTATTCTCACTGCTATTTGGCTGTTTTATTAAGGACCAGATCTGGAAGGTCACTCAGGACCACTCATGCCAGCTGAGTATCTAAACTAAAAGTAAACATTCTTTCGGATGTGATTAAAGAGAAAAACAGATCTGAAAGTTTTAAGATCAAGAAAGCAGGGTGGAAAGTTTTGTTGAATCATTCCCCCCTTTAAAAATCTTTTTAGGGCCAGTGAGTTGGCTTAGAGGTCAAGGGTACTTGTCACCAGGTCTGACTACTTGCTGTCAGTCCCTGAGGATTACATGGTAGAAGGAGAGAACTGACTCCCAGAAACTGGTCTCTGACCTCCACACATGACGGCAGCATATATGTACGTACATTTACATATATGTTTATATATAATATATATAATATAATATATATATATATACATTTATATAAAACTTTACTTTTTGTTAGAGTAAAATTCATATACTGTAATAGCCACCATCTCATAATAGATAGTCCAGGGCCATTTCATCTACTCACAATTTTGTAGAGCCACTCTTTTTATTTCCAGAAGACAACCAAGATTGTGAAATAAAGCCCAGACATGTTCTGTAGCTGTTCTTCTTCCCACGCCTCCTGTCCTTGGCAACTGTACCCAGCATTCTGTCCCAGTATATTTTTCTATCTCAGATAATGGCTGTGGATGAACCATAAAATAGATGACCTTTTGTGCCTACCTCCTCTGACTTAGCTAATGTTTTTCCAGTTGTCTATGTTATGACATATATCAGTTCTTCATTCCTTTCTATGGCAGAGTAATATTCCGTCGTGCATGTATTCTGTGATTCATGTTTTCATCCCTCTGTTGACAGACACTTTGTGCTCAGACTTCTGGCTCATCGTACTATCTTTTCCTTTTATATTCCTTTCCTCCAATACACAAACATACTCCAAACGTAGCAGTCCTTATCATATGTCTTTATCATGTGTGAAAGAAAGATATAATGGTAGTTTATTTGAATGGGGTTCTATGAGAGCTAACAAAACAACTAAGAGCAAGGAAGGGAGTTGGGTCAAGAACAAAGACTGGCATACAGAAAAACTGAGCAGCCACACTGGAGAGGACAAGAAGCACAGCATTGGACAGGCTGACACCGGGATGAAGAGGTCACTGTCATCCTGGCCCAGGAGCTCAGCACAAGTTTCACAGAGATACTGAGGCTGTTGCTTGAAAGATCACCGACTATCCCTCCTTATATGACACTTTAACTGACACTGGGGGAAACGTCCTCTGGGCTTCTCCAGTGCAGATATTTCAGTAAAGATTATCATAAGGTTGTCCTAAGAGTCTTTTATAGAATTGTTTACATCTGTTTCAATTTTAAGTGGCATATAATAATCACATATATCTGTTTTGTATACTGTGCTATCTGACACATGTATACACTGGAAAACTCGGCACACCTATCTTATCAGATATTTATCATTCTGTGATGAGAACATGTAAGATATATATTTTTATTTTATGTAATATATATATATATATATATATATATATATATATATATATATATATATATATCTTTCCCAGCAAAAGTTAGTAACATCTACCTCTGTCACCATAGGATCTTAAAATTCATCTTAAAAGAAACAAGGGAGCCAGGAGTAGCGGTGTACACCTTTAAACTCAGCACCTGGAAGGCAGAAGCAAGTGGATTTCCGTGCATTCAAGGTCAGCTTGGTCTACATAGTGAGTTCCAGAACAGCCAGAGCTACATAGTGAGATCCTCTCTGGAGGGGAGGGTGGTATAGAAAAAGAAAAAAAGTGGAAAAGATCTTTGAAAAGCTAACGGGGGTCTCTGAGATAGCTCAAGGCTAAAAGTGCTTGCTGCTAATGGCCCAGCCCGACTCCATGTTAAGGATGAAAGCCATTTTGCTATGACGTCATAAGTTCATTTCCTTTTTCTGCAAAATTCCAGTTTGACCATGCTGTAACCTGTTTGTGATATTTGTCATGCACCCCATCCTATAGAGTCTGACTCACACGTTGAATGATTCCTGATAAGATGTTCTGCCAAATCATTTTGAAATGTTCAGCCAACTGTAACCAAAATTCCTCTAGAAATCCCCCAACCTTTGCACCCACCCCTCCACCTTACAATTTTTTTCAACTATATAAACCCCACCCTCTCCTATGTTCAATGCTATTTTCTTTAAATCCCATTTTAGGGAGATAGCCCTGTCTGAGAGAAAATAAAACTTAATTTGACCAAAAAATCTGGGTCGTGGTCTTTATTCCTGTTAAATGGGATTTTAACAGCTGGCTAATAATAGTACAAGGAGAGAACTGACTCCCACAAGTTGTCCTCTGACCTCTACATGGTGTTGTAGCACAGGTAGCCACAATACACACTCAAGTAAAACAACATTTTAAAGTTAAGCCCTGACTAAGCATGGTGTCACACACCTGTAACCTCAGCACTTAGAAAAGGGGAAAAAAGAGTTTGGGAGTTTCTGTCCATTCTGGCATCAAAAAAGTAAAATATTACTTAGGAGCTGACAAGGGCATTAGATGATCTTTCACATCTGATTCTTGTGTCTGTTTTGATTATAGCTTGTATCTTGGCTTTTATGACATCCAGTGGATGCATCTGTTTAGACTCTGTCATCTCATAGACTATGTCATGAGGTTATCCTAGGCTACATAGCAAATTCAAAGCTAGCCTGGGCTACATAAAACTGTTTTTAAAACAAAAGCAAAGCAAACAAAAGAAAACAAACAAATAAAACCTAGCCTCTAAATCAGCTCATGAAAAGTATATGACCTCTGTGAATGTAACCTGCTTTCCTGTTAATTAGTATTGAGAGATGAGAAAACATAAAAAAAAAAAAAAAAAAAAAAAAAAAAAGAGGGCAATGTCACTTCTCTTTCTACTAACATGCATTATTGAATCCAGTCTTGGTCTCCAAATACCAAAATACTGCTTTAGTGAAAAGGACCAGCAGGTCCTGCCCACCTAAGCGATTTCATGTGGAAAAAGTAGAAAAGGCTGACGTACAGGTTCAGCCCACTTTCACGCCGACACTTTTAACTCCTGCAGCTTCTGAGAGACCAAGGATCAAGCTGATGCTGCAGATGACAGAGTCTCAACAGATGCATCCACTGGACGTCATAAAAGCCAAGATACAAGCTATAATCAAAACAGACACACAAATCAGATGTGAAAGATCATCTAATGCCCTCATCCAGCTCCTAAGTAATATTTTACTTTTTTGATGCCAGAATAGACAGTACATATACCATTTTATGCATCTTCAAAATTACCTCTGGCCCAAATCCAGAGAAGAAACCCAAATTCTCTTCTATGATCATAAAAGAAAAAAGAAAGAGAGAAAGAAAGAAAGAGAGAAAGAACAAAAGAAAGAAAGAACAAAAGAAAGAAAGAAAGAGAAAGAAAGAGAGGAAGGAAGGAAGGAAGGAAGGAAGGAAGGAAGGAAGGAAGGAAGGAAGGAAGGAAGGAATGGCTGTATTAGTTTTTGCTGTTTTGTTGGGAACACTGTCTCTATCTGCCCAGCATGGTGACAGCATCCTATGAATTCAGCTTGAAAGGTCCAGAAGAAGGTGAGAGAACCAACAGGGGCACATTGTTTAGTGACTGAGCAGAAACAAGAGCAGTACTCTTTTTAAATTTGAAATTCTTAAAAAAATTTAAAAAAAAGTTATGTCACATGCACATGCTGGCTCAAAGGACGACCTTAAGTATTGACCTTGTCTTCCCACCTGTATCTGTCAGGGTCCCCGTCCGTTTTTTCATTGTATTTGCCATGCTAGCTAGCCCAAGAGTGGCCAGGGATTTCCCATGCTGGCATACGATTACTGCAATCACAGATACATGTGCTACCCAAGTTTAACATGTGTTCTGGAGATCTGAAAACTCAGGTCCTCTCTCTTGCAAGGCAACTGTTTTACCCTCAGAGCTATCTCCCCAGTCAAGCTATTGGTTCTTAAGTTCAAGACCAGCCTTTAAATTCCAAAGGGATGGTTTTTAAAAGCCATTATGGACAGTGAGTTTTGGAATGGAAGTTCTCCAGATGTGAACCCTGGGCCAGCTGTAACCACAGATGTAGTGTTCCACATGAAGGTGAAAGTGGCCAGCCACTCCCCAGGCAACTGTGAGGGCATTGAGACCATCATATCAGAATGTAGACCACTGGGAACGCAAGCAACAGAGGTAGTTTCTCAAAGTTCTGTGCAAGATCTCGATGCTTTCAGTGGTCACACCTTCTGGTGAGGCCTATCTTCCTGACTTTTAGAAGGCCGACCACAGTCAGGCTGTTTTCTCACCCCACACAATGGTTCCTCTGTGCTGTCTGGGGTGGGGGTTCCATCCACATCATCTGATGTCATCTTAACCAGCTCCCTCCCACTCTGCCTCCAAAACACAGCACACTGGGAGTTAGTGCTTCAATATGAATTTACACAATTCAGTCCCTAGCACCTACGAAATCAGAAGCATTGAGGAGGAGCCCAGATTTAGTTGAGCCTTAGCAGGTCCTGTGGGTAATTGTGGTAAACACTCACATTTGAGAATCAGTGACCAGAAAATGAAGAGCGTGCTCTTTCAGATCACTGCACTCTTCAAGATTTGTGTATTTGTTCACCTGAGGAGGCTCCTTGCGCCAGGAGTACTTGAACTTTAAAAGTGGGCCCATAACATCTGCCAAAATGATCAACTGTGTTGGCCTCTTTGTTAGCAAGGGTGAGTGTTTTCATTAAGGACCCTTTGGAAGTACCAAAGTAATCACACATAGTGAGAGGAAGCTGAGCCAAATCGATTAATGGAGCTCAGAAGGGCTTTCCTAGTGGGACAGCTGCCATTAGAGGGGTGACCTGCAGCATCTGCATATTAAACACGGCCATTTTGTCCCTGACCCAGCACTGGTGGGAGACTTAAGTTTGGGGGGGGATCCAATATCGAAGGAAGGAAGGGGTCTGTCGCTCCGAAACAGGGGTGGTTTCTTTGGAAGCAATTTGCCTGTAAAGACATTGATTTCCACCTACAGCAACAGAAGCAAAGACGCAGCTCCTTCCAAACAAAACACAGGACAAAGCAAAGGACAAAAACAAGAGCGTGAATGAGAAACGATCTAGAAAGTGAGCAGGTGACCGTGGCTCTGCACGTCTGTCCAGCCTCCCCTTCCTTCCCAACTCTCTCAGGAGGTCACACAGCCTGGCGCTGATCCTGAGCCAGAAACAGTCAACTGAAGGAAAGCGTGGAAGCCAAACAGGGATTCTGGTTAGCCCACGCCAGTGCAAGGAGGAGAAGGAGCTGAGGCACAACACAGCACGGAGTTTTGAGATGTGGGTTTTTTTTTTTCACTGAACAATAAAGACATGAAGTTTTTCAATTGTGAATAGAAATTTTGTCAAGTGTTATTTTTTATTCTATGTAAATGATCATAAAAAAAAAAAAAAAAAAAAAAAAAACCTAACAGTTAAGTGTTGCTCTCACCCTAAAGCAAAGTCTCCTTTTTGGACAGAGACCATTACAGAAATCTGCAACTGGTCAAAATGCAGTTGACAGACCATGAGGGGGGAGGGTGGGAACTGAACCCCTGTTGATACATTTACAAAACAAACCCTACACTTAGTGATCAGGGTAGAACCTGGAAGAGAAGGCAGAAAGATTTGAAGAGCCAGGGAACTTGGAAGTCTACTGTGAGGGTTGTCTTCTACAAATAACAGGAAAGCTGAATGCTTAAACAAGCATCAAGCAACAACACCACCAGGTGACAGGCCTATGGGATGGTGGAACTCTCTGGAGGCCCCAACACTAGATGAAGGACAACGGACAGTTATCATCCTGATCAGAACGTTCTCTCATCCATGAGTTATTTGTAAGTGTTGAAGTTAAACATGCCAGGACTTCCTAGAGGCCTTGGGCTCCTAGCTTAATTCTGCTTAAAGAACGGCTCCCAATGGTTTTATCTTCTGGTAGCACTAGAGCATGCATTATGAGTGTTAGCTTTTATAAACACTCAATGTGCATTTTAAAAGAATTGTGCTCTGCTGTTAGAAGGAGCCTCTTCCAAATGTCAGCTATATTAAGTACAGTACTGGTGTGCTTCAAACTTCCTCTGCAGTTACTGGGATTTTATTTCTTTAAAACCTATTATTGGAGTTTTTCTGTCTATTTTTTTAAATTTATTGTTGTTTTGAGGTTATATTTTATTTACGTTCCCCCTTCCCTTCCCTCCCTCCATACCTCCCATATGCCCTTCCTCACCCTACATCAAACTCATGATCTCTTTTTTATTGTTATTGCATGCATGTATTTACAGATACGTATTTCCCCAACATAACCTGTCAAATCCATGTCATGTTACTTGTATGTATGTTTTCAGGGCTCTTTAGCACTGGACAACCAATTGGCGAGCTCTCCCACGGCAAAGCCCCAGCTTCTTCCTCTTCCAGCTTCCCTCCGTTTCAGGGAACTCTTTGTATAGGGTTGAGGCCTCAAGGCCTTTTCCTTATGCAATGTGGCATGTTTGCTGGTGTCCTCCTTGTTCAGCTCACATTTGGGCAGTCATGTTTGTGAGACGTTACAGGTGTAGCTTCTGGAGTTACTAAGAGACAGACAGTCTCACAAAGTCTCTGGCCCCTCTCTTTCTTACAATCCCCACCACCACCACTTCCGTAGCCTTCCCTGGGTGCTCTGTGTGTGACAGTGTTTTGTAGATGTATTCATTGGCACTGGGCTCTACAACTCTGTATTTTGGTTGGTTGTATTGGTCTCCCTTGGTTGCAAAGAGAAGTTTCCTTGACAAGGGGTGAAGACCACCTTCATCTGTGGGTATAAGGGCAACACATGTTTATACATTGTTGTTAGGGATTATGTCAGTTTGACTGTTTGCTTTGTTTTGGTCTTGAGACAGTCTCATATAGCTGTGGCTGCCCTCCAACTCACTATGTAGCCAAAGAAGATCTTGAATTTCTGCTCCCCTGCCTCCACGTCCCAAGTACTGAGATTATAGATGTGTACCTGTGTAGATGTGTGATACCTGGCTAGGTACACATAAATTTGGAGCTATCATTTTATGGAAGTGAGTCAGTCCTTGCCCATGTGAAGTTTCTTTCTCATCTTAATGACTGTTTGGCTTTAAGGTTCACTCTGTGATGTATGTAGTTATCCCAGGTACTTTTGTTTAGTGTTTTCGAGGTACTTTTAACCTTCTGTTTACTCCTAGAGAATTTCATACATATATACAATGATCACATTTACCCTCTACCCACCTTCAACTTTATCAGCTTCCCCCACATCCTACTTTCAAAACTTCCTTCATAATTCACTGATTCCTATTACACAAGTGCACAGTAGGCCACCTACGGAGGCACAGACAAACTGCAACGCCATATTCCCAAGGAAAACTGACTTCCCCTTCTTCCTACAACACCCATAACTGACAGTTCTCAGCTAGGAGTGAGGGTCTCATGTATCCCCTGCCGGCCACTGAACAGTGTTTTTTACACTTGCACTCTCCTATGTCCCTTGAAAATAACCTGTAATTGGAGTAATGCAAATTAAAAATACTCTGAGATTTTTTTATCTTACACCAATAAAGCAAATGACAGTGCATGCTGGCAAGGATGTGGGAAATAGGAACAACATTCATTTATCGTTGGTAGGAGTGCAGACTTGTACAGCCACCATGGACATCAGTGTGGCAATTCCTCAAGAGGCTTGGAACAGATGTACCTCAAGATCCAACTATACCACGCTTCAGCACATACCCAAAGGACTCCACACTCTGCTACAGAGACATGTGCTCAACCATTTTCACTCCTGTTCTACTCAGAATTGCCAGGAATTGGAAACAGGCTGGATAGCAGTCAGTGGATGAATGAACAAAGGAAAAAATGCTACATTCACACAATGGGATATTACTTAGCTGTTAAAAAAAATGAAATCATGAAACTCACAGATAAATGGATGGAACTAGAAAAACTCATTCTGTGTGAGATAACCCGGATCCAAAAAGACAAATAAGGTACATATTCACTGACATGTGGATGTTAGCGTTAAGTCTTCTTCGATACACAGGCTATAATCCATATCACCACCGCCGAGGCCAGTTACAGAGTAAGGAACTAGAGGGGACAGAGGATGTCCCCAGGAAGGAGATATAGAGTAGATAGCTCTGGAATGGGGAGGGGTTGAAATGGGAGGATCAAATAGGAGGGAGGTAGGAAGAGGTAGGCGAAGGAAGGAATACAAGAGACAGCTAAAACTCATGGCCATTTGAGGGGTCTAGTAGTTACATATATGAAAGAAATCTAAACAGAATCACCAAATAATAAGAGACAAAGCCCCAACTAAACATCTCTCAGCACCAAATAAAACCTCCAGTGCTGATGTTGAGTTATAGCTAATTAAGTTTTTGGCCAACAGGGCCCCAGTAGAAACCCCTAAACAAGCCAGATTATTGTCAAGGCTATTGTTTGGTCTCTAGAAACTGATTGTAAACTCCACTGCTGAAGACAACACCTAAGTAACTCACTGAACACAGAGAAGTCAAGTTGGTGCCTACCTAAAACCTTCACCTCTGCTGGCTGCTGTTAATGGAACAGGAGGGTAGTCTGCATGCTACCAAAGAAGAAAGATAAACACCAATTCAGCTCCAAATGCTTCAGTCTACAATTGTAACCTGCCTGCAAGATGCACACATGTATTCGGGTGCAAAGCTTGTGGGGGTTACCAACCAAGACCAGATTGATTTAAGGCCTCTACCTGAGATGGAGCCTGTTTCTGACACTGCAGGACTGTGAGACTAGATGGCTCAGGAATCCAGGAGAAAACCAAAAACTACTGTTCTGCTAAGGGAACATAACAATAAAATGACTCCCGACAGCACCCTGTTATTCTTGGTCATCATCAGAGAAGCTTTCCTGCAGTACCTGGGAACAAATACAGAGACACACAACTGGACAGTGTGCAGAGAATGAGCGACCTTGAAACACTCAGTTCTAAATAGATGTCTTCCACCAGGGCTCAGGAGACTCTGTAGAAAAGGGGCCAAAGGATTGTAAGAGCCAGTGGAGACAGAAGACACAAAGGAGACGAAGCCTTCAAGACACAACAGGGCTGGCACAACATGAACTCTCCAGAGACTAGCAGCATGCACAGGGCCTGCTTGCATTAAGACCTTACAGTCTCTGCACATTGTACAGTTGTGGGTCTCTGTATTCTTTTTCCAATTACAGGGACAAATGGGGTCTCAGATCTGAGAGGGGAGAAGACACAAACCCCAATCTATAACTCAGAAGGTATCTCCAATTAATAACCACCTGCAAAGGAGTCTCACTTAAGGGCAGGCCCATGCCCAGCAGGAGACAGCCAATGAAAAACAAGTGTGATGATATTTTGGGAGGGTTTTTGTGTGTCACGACACCTTGTCTGGGCATTTTGGGTTTTTTTGGTGGTGGTGGTGGTGGTTTTGCTTGTTTTGTTTTACTTTATAGGTCTTGTCTATTATCTGATTGTGGGTTTTTATCGCTTTTCCTTTGGCTGTTTTCTTTTCTTTTAGATTACTATTTGTTTTCTATGGCAGAAAGAAAATATGTGGATTTGGGTGGGTATGGAGGTGAGAGCATCTGGGAGAAGTTGAGAGAAGGGAATCCTGATCACAATATAAGATATAAGATATAAGATATAAGATATAAGATATAAGATATAAGATATCAGATATCAGATATCAGATATCAGATATCAGATATCAGATATAAGATATAAGATATAAGATATATAAGGTATAAGATATTTTATATATTTTTCCCTCCCTTCTCCACTAACTTGGAATTGTTTGTGTTTCCCTTTCCTCCATTAAGGTGTCATGTATCCCAGGTTACCCTCTAAATTCTCTATGTAGTCTAGGCTGGCCTTGAACTCCAGATCCACACTGTTCACCTCTCAAGTGCTAAAATTAGAAAGTTGTACCACCATCCTGGCTGTTTCTGGTTTGGGGGTTTTTTGCTTGTGTGTGTGTGTGTGTGTGTGTGTGTGTGTGTGAGTGTGTGTTGAAGAAAGAATATGTCATGTTAACATTATATATAAAATAAAACATTACAACTTTTAAAAGTGCCACGGTATTTAAAATCTCAGATACTTTAAAGGGTCAATCTCTCTAAAGCATCCAAAATTGGGGCTGGAAAGATGGCTCCGCCCTGAGATCAGTACCCCACACCCACACTGTCACTCACAACCGTCTGTAACTCCAGCCCCGTGGGATCTGGCGCCCTCTACTGGCCTCTACATTTAGTCAAAATACCCAGGAAAATAAAATCCAAATAAATAAATAAATATCAAAAATCACTTTTAAAGTTCAAGCCTCTTGAAAATATCCAAAATCCATCTAGAACCCCCAAGTCTCTTTGTTCAAAATCTCTTCCTGTGAAGATTCCTATAAAATGAAAAATAAGTTACATACATTCTACCCCGTGAAGGAAGAATGAGACAGTTACAGGCAGACCGAGTAAAACTGAAATTCAAAGGTAGAACAAAGGTCAATGCCTGACATCTGAGACTCATTCATGTGCCTCTGGGCTCTGAAGGGCATGGGTTACTGCTCTGCCCTCTGCAGCACAAGCAGTCTCTCAGGCCCAGGTCATCCTTGTTACCCTCCTTAACCGGCCTATTGGTGAAGACACCTCATACAAGAGTGATATGACCTGTGGAAAGAAAGCAAGCTGCTATCTACCTGAAAGTCCATCCCTACTGACCAGTTTCACAGTGCTCGGAGGTTCTATAAATGCTACGGGGTGTAGGGTGGACCTGTAGCTGAGAGAGAAACGTGGTCGGGAGATAGAAGAGTAATTAGTGGGCAAAGAAGGATATGATCAAAATGCATTAATGCATGCATGAAACTCTTAAACAATAAATACGGCTATAATTCATTAATTAATTTTTAAAATACTGCCATCACTCACTAAGCTGCTTTTAGACCATCTTAATCCATTAAGCCAAATAAAACGAAATTCAGCTTGGGTATCTTCTAAATCACAGCCCTTGTCCCCCACTATTTTGTATTGGGTGAAATTCCAATCAGGGTGTTTGTAGTCAGTGTCTGGTGAGACTCAACTCCTAGTTCTCTTCACATGCCATCTCATGGTGAGGGATGATGGAGCTCTCTGCAGTCTGTTTGATAAAGGCACTAAGTCCCCTCATGAGCTGTCACCTCCCCAAACACTTCATGCCTAAACACCATCACATTGGAGATGATATGTTAACATGAATTTGAGGGACACAAATATTCAGTCCATGGTAGTGACCCACTAGTTGGCTATAGCCTTCAATCTGAAATCAACACACACACACACACACACACACACACACATCTGCCTCTATATATGATTGAGGTTTTAGGGCAGTAGGAATTAAACAGAATTTGTGTACTGGTCCAAGCCTCTGGTCTTTAGACGTCATTTACAACATTGTCCCCTCGGGAACATGTACTCTCATTTCAAACAACTGGATTACAGTCCAATTTGAAGAGCTCAATACATCTGTAAACTGGAGCCTGCCTGTTCTAAATTAGGAACATTTTTCTCTTAGGATTTCACTTACACCATAACAGAAAAGCTGAGCTAGCCTCCATAAAAGCATCCCAGCACACGCAACTGCCTGGGAACAGAAGTGTCTAGGAAGCAGTTATCCCTAACGCCTGTGCAGCTTCTTTCCCCCGTGCACAGAGACTTACTTTTAACTTCTGAAGATAGCACTGAGGTAACTGACGTCCCCATAACTCATGGATTGAAAGCTAGTGGAGAATGTTTACTACAAAAAATATAAATTGCCAGTGGCCTGATGGGTTTTCTCAAATGTACTTTCCCTGACCTTGAAGCTGCTGCATATAGCAAGAACTTTCCAACCCACATATTCGTGTTGTCATGAAGAAGTCAGGTAGCCAGGAGACTTTTGCCATGCACCTGGGTTTCACCACAGAGGCCTTCCGAAACTTCTAGAATATCTTTTGGAATGGCAGAAGGAATTCTATTTTATTACAGTTTGAATTGAAGTCTCTAATGGGCTCTAAACCATTATGGTACCAGGAGCCAACCTGAGGTCTCTTTAGAGACATACATTA